>NW_007212190.1:72763-224911 GCF_000164805.1 Carlito syrichta
CCGGTCGGGGAGGCGAGGGTTTGGGCCTCCTCGACGGGCCCGGGTGGGGGAACAACGGCTCCTTCCATTTTCCGGTCGGGAGAAGGGAAACTCAACGGAGGGGGCCGGTCGAGACTCCTCCTCCACTCCGCCCCGAGGCAGCCCGGGCTGGGTTGGCGGCGGGTCTCCGCCCGCCCGAGCGTTTCCATAAATCAGGCCGCTGGCAGGCTGCTAATTAGCTCGGGCCGAAAAGAATAGAAAGAAGGAGAATTCGGGAGCGCACGGCGGCCGGGGGTGGGGGCTCAGTAGGTGGGAGCCCAGAATTTCTCCAGGACGGTCGGGGGACTCCCAGGGGCACCTCAGCAGCCACCTCCCCCCGCCCGCGGGCCGCCGCAGTTCAGCTCCCCCCCGCCCGGACCTCCAGGCAGGGGCCTCCGGATCACAAGCCTCCCGCGCTGCGGGTACCCCTGCGTTCGACCTGGCCCGCCCACCCACGCTGAGGCCCCCTCTCCCACTCGCTGAGCCAGCCCGGCGTTAATTAACTCCCCTCCTTGCCCTTTGCAATATCGGAAGACTTTCAAAACTCATCTCCAAGTGTTTCTCCCTAAGCCTGAAGCCTGCGATGGGAACGAGCGCCAGGAAAAGAGGGGAGCTGTGCTTGGAAGAGGTCTCGGTCCTCTCGGGGCTTTGGGGGCAACGGGACTCCTCCAAGGGTGGGTTGCGGGTGGGATGCCGCGACCCTGTTCCGTCTCCCCCAGTGAAAAGGCAGGACAGTCTATCAAGATTAGACATAGTATTAAAGTTGGATTATTGATTTCCATGTAAATTGCGAGCAGAGGACGTGGCAAGTGAGGGCGACTTCTGTTTATTTTCTTTTCCTCCCCCACCCTCCTCCTAGTCCACTGGGCTCCGCGCCCCTCCCAGCCCTTCCCGCCCTCCGCCGGCAAGGGACTCTGAGATGACATCACCGCAGAGACCCGCGGCCTCCCCGCCCCCGGCCCGGGACCCCGGCGCGGAGATTGACAGGTGTCGCTCGCAAGGACAATGCCTTCCAGGTGCCACCGTCACAGTCCCATCCTCCTCACCCGCCCTCTTTGCCCCTTCCCTTCCAACTCTCCTACCTCCCCCCTTTCCTCCTCTGGGAGAAACTCTCACATCACCCCCAACCCCTGCTCCCCGCATCTGGGCACTGGGCCCCAGGTCTAGAGACGAGGGAGGTCCCCGCCCCGCACAGGGTAGGGGGTAGGGGTGGTGTAGACTCCGCCTGCTGCCTGCCACGGTCCGCTCGGAGATGCCCATAGCTCCGGTGAAGGTTCAGGCGGCGGCAGCCGGGGAGTGGGCAGAGAGGGAACATGCGTGTATTTTAAAGGAACCAGCGCGGTCTCTGGACGTCCGTCTCCGCTCTCCATCAACCCCCCCCCCCCAACACACACACACAATATAACAGACGCGAAGATAATCCTGCCATCTGGCAAACCCCAAATTTGGCGACCAAGCTCGGAAAGCATCGGCGACGTCTCATCCCGGGAGTAGGAGGCTGGTCCTGCCTGACTCCCCGGTGCTGGGGCGAGGGTGGTGGGCTCTGTCCGTACCTGCCCCCACCTTGGCCGGATTTCTGCCCTGACCCGGAGGAGACTCTGGGTTCTTTTCTCCTGCACTGGGCAGCAGCTCTGGGTGTCTGGAATGGGGGGAGCTGGAAGTGTGGGCTTCCACCCCACTTTCCACCAATACTGCCTCAGTGAGCTAAAACCCAAATTCGGCTTCATTATGTAAAACCGAATGTAATTTATAGCCAGGCCGCCTGTCGGCGACGATTTAGATCATTTGGTGATAAGGATCACACTTATTAGATTTCTTCAAAGCCACGGGGGCTTTCTTTCTTATTTATTTATTTATTATTTATTTATTTATTTATTTATTTTTTCTTTTTCTTCTCTTTTCTTTCTTCCTTTCTTTTTTTTTAAGGAAGGCATTTGTGCTAAATTGCCCAGTGCTGGTGTGATAACTGTCAAAAGTTTGACATCAAAGGAGCTAATATTATTCAGTTACCAGAGAAGCTGTCTGCTAAATAAGAATATCTTAATTACTGCATCACAAAGGTAGAAAAGGGGTCGGATCTGTAAAGGGGAGAGACATTCAGCCGCTCCTTTTGATGCGCTATCTATATTAGACCGATGCGCCGCTCTTAATCAGGCCTAGTCCGATTTCCTTTCCTCTCCTCGTCGGTCCTCTGAACTTTATAACTATATGTAAACACGACGTCAGTGGGGACATAATCTTCTCGGGTTCTTATTAGAAGAAATTTCCATCCTCTCCCGTTCTAGATTAGGCAGTGGAGTCCGCTCCATCAATGAAGGGACTAAGGTTTCGTGGACAATAATGTGGCAATTGTTGATGGTTTGTGACCCATAAAATGTGGAGGTGACTGTTCTGGCTTTGGTATGTAATTATGCAAAACACTTTCCATAAAGACTTGCCATTCGATCTAATGGCAGTCCCTGCGGTCTATTTCAAAAAGGGAGGGTCTATGTACAGAGAGAGAAAAGTAACATTTGTTTTAACACAGGTTTTATAGGGGGGATGGATAAATACAAACACATCGCAACACCGCCCAAAGTATTTTTTCGAGTCAAATTAAAATAATTACGAGGGGGTTTAATAAGTTAATCATAGCAACACGGCCCATCCAAACACAGAGGGAGGGGGGTTCAGGCTTCAGCCCACCACCTCTCGACCTGGACTGCGCTTGAGAGTGGCGAGTCACCTCCGAGTTCTGCTGGGGTTGGGTGCCTCTCTGTCTTGACTCAGTCCACCTGGATGCCTATTTGGGCTCTAACGCCCCTGTCGGGGGCTGAGATTGGGGGAGGAGCGGGAGACATCTCTCCCCCATGTCCGGTCCGCCGCATTTCTCGGTAGAGGGCATTTTTAACAAAGCAGCCCTCCTCTGAAAAGGGTCCCATTCCCTTTTTCTCTAGTGCCCCCAAGCTCCCAGGATTTAGGTACCCAAGAAAGGCTGGCGGGAAGGGAAGTCCCGGGACAGGAATGAGCGCCTGACTGGTTTGGGTGGAATATCTAGACCCAGAGTCCTCGTTCGGAGCCCAGCGACCAGGCGCGCACAGAACAGCTTGAGCGATGCCCAGGACTTTTGCAAGTCACCTGAAGTTTTGTTTACAAAAAGTAACATAAGGAATTCAACAGGCCTAAGAGAAAAGTGGAATGAGTTGGGAGGGTCGTCACTGGCCCGGACCCAGCCCTAGCTGCTGGCTCAAAGCAAAAGTTGCTCTGGCACCCCACCGGCCTCCGCCCCGCCTGGAGACGCGCCCGCTGCACTCTGAACTGCTGTGTGTGGGGCTGTGAGTCCTCGCTGCCCGCTCCACAGTGACGTCGCCGCATGAGCCCTGCAGACGCGGGCGACAGGGGATTTTTCAAGGGAGAAATGCTGATTAAAAGAGAGAATCATCTAAATATCAAAGTGACACATGGGGAGACCTGGAAAAAATATTTAAGCTAATGAAAAGCAAATAAAGAAGCAGACACTTAGGCTGGGAAATTAAATATTATGTTTAAGATGGTGCTTTCGTGTGGGCTTGAAGATTTCCGATTCATGTACACATAATAAACACTCAGGTTTGTCATCTGGAGGTGCAAATCTGAAAGATATTCCAACGAATGAAGTGCTGGCAGAGAGAGGAATAAAGAGATCGGTGCCTGTCAGGGGTCAGGCAGCCTGAGATTGCTTCTAGAGATCTTTTGAAAATTTCACACGATTGAAGGCTTAGGGGCTTCACTGCGTTCGCATTTCAAACTCAGATCAGTAGGATCACAATCAAAAATAGAGGTCTGGAAAATTTTGATGCAAAGATGGCCACAGGCTGCAGGGCTCCTACTATCACTAGTGCGTGATATCTCTCTCTCTCTCTCTCTCTCTCTCTCTCTCTCTCTCTCTCTCTCTCTCTCTCTCCCTCCCTCCCTCCCTCCCTCTCTTTCTTTTTTTCTTTCCAAGACAGATACCCTGACATGGCTGTGATCCTTTGGATGACAGAGTTGTCAGAAAAGAAAGAGAAAATTGCATCTTGTCTGGTAACTTCCTTTCAGTCAAAAGGAATTTAGGGTCTTATTTCCAATAAAAGAGAGGAAGAGAGGAGAGAGAGAGAGAGAGAGAGAGAGCGAGAATTCATTTGTAGCAAGTACAGGAAGCTCAAAAGAGTCTCAGATTTCATGAGTGATCTAGTCCTAGACATTTAGGTGTGGTTCTTCTCTTCATTTTTCCTGATTAAGATGACTTCTCATTCCTTCAGCATTTCATGGAGAATTTGTCCCAGACAATTTCTCACCACTGCTGTATTCGGATAACATGATTACAGGAGTATACACTTCGACATGTGTGTGCACACACAGCACTAATCCCTAAACCAGGAGATTGGCCTGGCTGCCTGCTATTCCAGGAGAGTCCATGCTCACTCTCTTATTTTGCCCCTCCTCCAAGATGTCAGCACTTTCTGATTCAAACAGGACACAGAAAAATCAATTGTCTCTGTGATTGATCCACCAGGGGAAAAAATAAATAAGAAGACCTGGGGAGGGAGGATCCACCAAAACAAACCCAACTAAGGAACTCCGAAACGGAACCAGGCTGAGTAGATTCAAGGGAGCTATCTAGACAGCCAGGGGCACCAATTGGAGAACACCTTGAAAACAACCAGAAGTCATGGCAATTATGCCAAAATAGCAGTCATCTAGAATTAGTTGTTACTGGTTTGGCAAACTTTAGCAGAGCCGGAAAAAGGACTAACTTAGTGCCACTTTGACGGTCTTAATTTTTTACCAGACTTTCTTAGACAAATGAAAAAGGTATTTTTGGAAATACACTAAATTGTAGTTGAGTTTCAATAACTCTAAAACCAAGATGAGCAGACGCTTGATTCCCGGGAACTTCCCTTGAGTGCATGAATTAGGAGATCTCTGTTGAGGGACTCGTGGCAGAGGAAGAGAAGACCTAGGTTAAAAATATCTCCTGTTTCCTGAATTACCGATCAAACCGTTAATAATGTGCGGTCTTTTCCACGAGGTCAGACAGGGAAAAGTGGAAGAGTTGCGGTAACTGGATGCACAAGTTCAAGTCTGTGACCCCTCTAGCTTCCCCAGGCGGGGGCCGCTGCTGTGGGCTTGAGCGCAGAGGCAGAACCCCGAAAGCCGTCTGCGGGCTGGACAGGCCCCAGATGGCACAGCGCGGGTGTGCCAGGCCGGGACTACAGAACTCCGCCTCTGGCACGCTTGCTTTGGGGACTCTGGAAGGAGGGCAGGGGAGGGAAAGTGGACTGCGAGTGCCCCTCAAGTCCCACATCCGGAAACCTCGCAGACAGCGAGTTGCAATTCCAGCGGAGAACTTCCCTCCCCCAAGATTTTGGAAAGAGCGGCCACATGTCTTCAGGGCCGCCGCCATCCTCAGATCCGCTTCTCCAAGTATTTTTTTCCCCAGGTCCGCGGTAAAGAAACAGAAAGCAGGTCCGAAGTGTAACTTTAAAACACTTGAGCAGAGATGCAAACGAAGGAGAGCCTTCCCTTCGGAAAAGGGCCACCCACGGGGATCCCAATCTCGCTCTAAGTTGCCTAAGAGGACTGAGGCCCCCAACTGGGCTTTAGAAGCGGGGGTTTTGTGCACTGAATACGGCGGGGGCCAGTCCTGAAGATGCGCTAGGGGAGAAAAGGGGGCGGCGGGATGAACGCGAGGGAGTGCAGAGAGCTAGGGCAGGACCCCTGGCCGAATGGATCGATGCTGCCTCCGCCTCCGAGCCGCGACTTGGCCCTAGCAGGGCGGCCGCGCAGCCCGCTGAGGTTCCTCCGAGATCAGCGCCACCGCGGGCGTGCCGAGGGCCCGGGATCTCCCTGGAACTAGGCCGGAGAAGGATTCAAGTCTCCTCCGCTGGGTGTGGGTGGTTTTGAAGCATGCAGAGCTGGCAGAAGCCTCGCTAAAAATACCACAACCAAGCGGTCTTCAGGGCCGCCCACTCTGCCCACAAACAGGCGTTTTCTCCAGCCAGGAGGAGCGGTGCGACCCAGGAACTTGGCCCCCACCAGGGACCTGCGCGGGATGTCTCCTCCGCAACTTCTTCAGTAGGAGCTCCAGGGGCGGGGGCGAGGGCGGCAACCCCAGGTCCCAGGTCGCCAGCGACCGCCGGTTACAGTGACCGGTCCTCTTTCCTACCACCGCCAGCCCTAGGAGCCCAGGACACGCGAGTAACCTTTCTCTCGCCATCCCATTCTCGCCTTACCACCCCTCCCCCACCTCCCCTAAAGAAAAACAGTCAGAGCCCAGCGGCGACTGGCAAACAGGAGGTCAGAGGCTTCACAGAGCTCGAGATGAAACGGTGCCTCTAGATTTTGAAGCAAACAACGCCGAAAACAACCCCAACGACTAGGGCCAGAGCCCCCTCGGTGCGTCTGCGGCGGAGCGGGCGCCGAGCACTGGGCTCCAGGCCCATCAGGGGCCACACCCGCGGCTGCACCCCAAGGCGCCTCTACCTGGCGGACCCGGAGCAGGAGACCCCGAGTTCACTTTTCTTCACATCTGCTCGCCTCCTCCCCAAGTGCTGGGTGCAGGCGGCGCCGATCCTAGCAGGGAACGCGCGGGACGTAGGTGGATAGCGAAAGGGGCCCAGAGGCTGGGTCGCCGCGGTCCGGGCGGGTCCCACCCACGGTGTTGCGCGCCCTGCCCCTCCGGGAGTCAGACACGAAGACACTCTGGGGGCCCAGCTCGACGCAGGGTGGGAAGAAGGGACCCTTCGGTGGCCTCTCCTAGCCGTGTTCCAACCCAGCGCGATAAACGTGGCGTTCTGCGACTGCACGGACAGGTCCGCCCCTCGCGGGGCCGCGAGGACGCTCGCGGACACCGGCGTAGCCCACCTTGGCCTTTTCTAAAATAATGTTTTAAAAATTATCATGAGATTAAAAACTTCAGGCGAGGTAACGCCTTTCTTCTCGTTTTGATATGACACTCACTAAATAAAATCCTCTTTTAAGCCATCTTTGCTCTCACTTCAAAGGAGCGAATGTTAATTTCACCTTTATTTAAATGACCACCCAGGCTGACTTGTGAGGGACTGTCTCCCTCCTCCAGCCCTCCCTCTGGATTTTAACATATCGAGTGCGGTAATGATTTCGCGCCGCTCTAGAAATTAAGCGACCTCCTCCTCCCACCCCCATCTCGCCTATTTTTGTTGGTGTTAATTTCACGGAGCGGCGATTTAAAGTTTAGCACGGAACGCAAGTGCCACGACACCAGTGGCGAGTTATCCCCCAATAAACTCGGAGTGGAAACGCCCCGGGAGCAGACCTGGCCTCTCCCTGGACGCCTGCAGACCGCGCCACGTGGGGCTTAGTGAGCACCATCTCCTGGGCTGAGGCTTCGTGATCCAAGCCCGGATCACGAAGTAGGTGGTTGGCTGCCACGCGCGCCCAGGTAACCACACCTGCAGGTGGCTTTGCCTCCGAGGACGCAACTCTGTTCTCTCAGGAAAGGGCTGTAGCCAGGGAAGGGGACACCAGGAACTTGGGAGATCTTTTTGACGCCACGTCCAATGTTTAGAATCTCTTGCCAATTTCCCAGTGTGTTTCTGTTCAGATAGACTAAGCTCTTTGGAGTTAATTAACCTGTGGTCCAGCTACAATTAATACAGAGTGAAGAAAAGACCGAAAGGGGGGGGGAATCAGAAGGAAGGGGGGAAATAAAAGTACCGTGAGTTTAGCCGGATTCCTTTACACCGGTCGCTCACAGTTACCGACTTTCCAGCTGCGAGAACGACGCGCGCCATTCACTGTAATTGAATTGCTGTTATAACACCTTTCAAGGGGACAGCAGTGCGTCTCAAAAAAAAGTTGCGCGCGCGGGCCAGCGGTTGCCTGTGCTCCTCCTGGCGCCGCCGGTCGCCCGTAGACATAGCTGCCCCTCCTCTCCCCGGGGGATGGTGACACAGGACTCTCTGGGGTTTCAGGCGAATTAGCTCCGGGCGCTGGATGTCCCTGGGCTTGCAGATATTCTGGGGATGGCGGGGACCCCGAGTGAGCTCGAACCCGAAGCTGAACCTTAATGAGGTACCTGAAGTTGCAGAGACAGAGAAAATCAACACGAGGTTAGGAGTAAACTGCGCCCAACCAAGGCCTTTGCCCTCTCTCTTCTGTTTGGCTTGGACGGCCTGAATCCGCGGGCGAGGGCGGGTACGGGGTGAGGGGTGGGACAGCGTCGCTCTCTCCTCCCCCTGTCCCCAGCCTCGACGTGGCCTCTCCCGGAACCTACTCGCCTTGAGGAAATAGGAAAGTCTCCTGCCCGGAGGCTAGGAGCCAAAAGTTGGGGCGCCTGGCTGAGACGCTCTGTCAAGTGCTGCCCCCAACCCAGCCCGGCTCAGATCCACAGTCCTAGCTGCGTGTTTCGAAGTCTTTCGCCCGCGAAGAACCTGGGAGCCGGCGGGATCCGCCGCCCTGCCTTGTCAGTCGCAGCCTCTGGTCTCTTTCCTCGGCCTGTAGAACCTTTCCCACCCCTCCATCCCTGCCTTCCAATAGTGTCCTCGTTTTGACAAGAGGGCTCAACTCTTCTCCCGGCTGCCTCTCGCCCATCACCGGCTCCTCTTCGGTCTCCACAGAGCTTTCTAGGCACAGAGAGCAAACCTCAGCCTGGGAGGCTCCCCGAGACAGCCACGGTCTCCGGGCCTTCAGCACTGCCTTGGGCGCAGCAGGTTGGAAGCAGCGACCGGGTGGCAGAGGGAAGCGATCTCCCCATAGCTGGTTTCTAAAGGCTCCAAGGGAAAGATAAGAATTCGAGGCTAGAGTGTGCTCCGCCTGCCCTGGGAGACTGTCCAGGGTGTGGCTGGGACGAGGCACTAGGCCTGAGGGGGGCCCCATGGACTTGGGGATCTTCAGTCTCGCCCACACAGGTCTGCGGGAGAAGGCAGACTTTCATCCCCTGGCCAGATTCCTGGCACCTGACAAGGTGGGCGGTCAGACATACACGAGGCCTGAAAGTACCAGTCCAGGGAAGCTGGGATTGCAACTCGAGGGCGACAAATAGGGAAGGGGCAAACAGACCGGGAGTACGAACCACCGTGGGATCTGGTCCTCCGCGGCAGTGTCTGGAAACCTTATGCCCTCATTCACTTGACGTGTGTGTGCCTGAGTGCATGGGGCTGGGACGCTGAGGGAACCCTGCGGGTGTGGAGTGGGTGGTGGAGGGGAAGCGTCTTTCGCACTACAGCACGACTCCCCTCTCCTGGGAGATCTTCAGCTGAGTTTCCCTTTTCCTGGGAGATCTTCAGCTATCTTTAGGGTTTTTGCTAGACATAAAGCAGTCTTTGAAACCTAAAAACCCCTTGCTCTCAGAAGCGTCCTGCAACGCGAGCGTGTGCCCTTCGATCCTGCGGGGGATAACGAGGGGAACGCATACGGCTCCCCCTCGACCCCTACTCGGTCTCTTATATCTACTTTTCTGCGAAACAAAATTGTGTTCCTTTCCTGCTTGTCGGGAGACCGGACGTGGGAGGCCAACCCCACCCCCCTCCCGTGGCGACCTGCGGAGGGGAACAGGTTGGAGGTGGAGTTGGGGAGGGCGGGAATTGCTGCAGAAACTCAGAAAAGCCAGGATCCAGCTTCTATGGGGAGGCCCCGAGACCGTGCTGGAGGTAGATATCTTCCAGGCTCAGCCAAGGAGAAAAGCGGGTCTGGGCCGTTTTCTCTACGGGGAGCTCCGAGGTCTTGGATTCGCACTTAAGCGTCCCCCACACGGGACAGGCCCGTGCCTGCCTCTCTGCATCGTGGCGAGGACAAGCGGGCGCCCGAGGGAGGAAGGGTTTCAGGGTGCGTCGAGGTGTCCAGGGCCAACCCTCATGGTGCTGCTCGCCTTGGGTCAGTGGCGAGGCCGCAGCGAGTCCAGCTGGCCGGAGACAGCCATCGCCGGGAACCTCAGCCACGGCTGGGTTTGGCCCTGGTGGCCCCACTCCCATTAACTGACCGTCACACCTATCCTGGGTGCCCATCTCTACCCTCTCCTAGTACTGGAGGAAGCCACACCCTTCCATTTGTGATCTTCCCATCTCTAGACTTGATCTGCGACTATTTTCCTGGGGTATTAACCTTGCGAACAAAGTTGATTGTCAACAGCTGCAAAGATTCTTTTGGCAAAGACTTGGAGAAGAAGAGAAATAAGAGCTGACAGGACAGGAGCCCTACTCACAACTAAGCCTCTTACCTGTGTTATCTCTTTTATAGCCTCATAATACTTTAAGACATGAATACTACTATTGTCAACTTTTTTTGCTGCTGGGGAAACTGAGGCTCAGAAAGGTTAACAGCCCTGACCAAACTTAGCTAGCTAGAAACAGGCCAGGTCTAGATGGACCCAGTTAGCCCTCTGACTCCTAGCTCCTGGTGGACCCTTGACTGAATTAAAGAGGAATCTGCTTACTCGGATTCATTAAAGGGAACTTCTCTCTGGGGTGGAGCAGAGCTCATCCCAGGAGAACTGTCTGAAAGGTAGGAGGCAGGTGGGCAAACAATCCCCCTCTGGCACAGCCTGCTGCTTCCAGGAAAAGGAATCAACCTGACCTTGCTCTTTCTGTATCTTAGAGATGAAATGAACATGTTTGCTTTGCTGTGTCTCCATTAAACAAGTGTGTCTCCATTAGATTACTCCTTTGTGAGAGCTCAATTTTTGTGTGTAGCTCGGTGCATTAGCTCATGCCTATAATCCTAGCACTTCAGGAGGCTGATGCAAGAGGATGGTTTGAGGCCAGGAGTTCAAGATCAGCCTAGGCAATATAGCAAGACCCCCATTTCTACCAAGAAAGAGAGAGAGATAGAGAGAGAGAGAGAGAGAGAGATAGGAGAGAGAGAGAGAGAGATAGGAGAGAGAGAGAGAGAGAGAGAGAACTTGCATTTGTAAGAGAGGGAAAGGGAAAAAGAAAGGCAGGCACCTATACACCTATAATAATATAAGACAACCAATGGACATGTAATCCTGGAAACTGAACACAAGGTGGTGGGTGGCAAAAAGTGCCATTTGCAACATCCAAACTCACAGTCACATTTCGAACACTCCTACGTGCTCCCTGGTATAATGGGAAGAGACACTGATGGAAACACACGGGAGAATTTTTCTCATCTTAAGAAATCCCATTTTCCCTGTGAAACGCTGGAAAAATGTTCTCAGAGTGAGGCACAGAGCTGTCCATTCATACTTGTCTGCTGGTGAGGATGGGGAGACTGGTGGTAGGAGGGCCTATGTCCACTTTTTTCCTTTTAATCTACATCCTTGTTCTTTTCACAGTAGTTTTATGAGGAATTAAAGATTTTTAAACGGATTTTTTTCCAGCTGAAAAAGCAGATTATGCCTTGAGGGTAACAACAGATTTATGCAGTAGAAAGGATAGAAAACCATTAATTATCTTACCAAATTGGTGTGGATAGAGTTTGACATAACCTATTGCCTTTTCTTTTTTAGTTTTCCTTTGCTCAATTTTCCCATTAGGTTGGTTTCTAAAGCTAAGAAAGTCTATGCTTAGTGAATTTAAGAAAACACCCTCCATATTCGTGTGTGTGTGTGTGTGTGTGTGTGTGTGTGTGTAACAACAAACAAATCCTATAGTTGTCCTGACATCAGCCATGTAGATCCAGGCAAAGCAATGAGACCAATTTTATTTGTGTCCTATCAATTTTTATATTAAGATCTGTAGCACCCATTGATACTTTCTTCTCTTTTCTTTTCTTTTTTTGAGACAGGGTTTCACTCTATCACCCAGGCTGAAGTCCAATGGCATAATCACAGTTCACTGCAGCCTTGAACTCTTGGTCTCAAGAGATCCTCCTGCCTCGGTCTCCCAAGTAGTTGGTACTATGGGTGTGTATTGCCATGCCTGGCTAAGTTTTCTATTTTGTGTAGAGACAGAGTCTCGCTTTGTTGCTCAGTCTAGTCTTGAAACCCCAGTCTCAAACTATCCTCCTGCCTTGGCCTTCCAAAGTGCTGAGATTATAGGCATGACCTACTGTGCCCAGCCAAACCAGTCACTATTTCTTGTCTGAAGATGCGATCCAGACATGATCCTACTTTATTTATTTGTCATTTAATTGAACTCTTACAACTCCATTGACACAATTAGTTGCATTATTCCCATTTTATTAATATAAACA
Organism: Carlito syrichta; assembly: GCF_000164805.1. Lineage (NCBI taxonomy): Eukaryota > Metazoa > Chordata > Mammalia > Primates > Tarsiidae > Carlito > Carlito syrichta. The sequence goes on from NW_007212190.1 coordinate 84,914, forward strand.
CTTAGGCAGAGAGAGGGTAAGTCACATACACAATGTCATACACAGTTAGTCAGTGTCAGAGGCAAAGTATGAACCAAGGTCATCTAACCCACATTTTCTGCTTATAAAATCAGTATCACAAAGCATTTCATTTTTGATCAAGTCTATGGGAAGGTCATATGAAAAACATTTCTTGTTTCAAAAATGTATTCTTTTTAGGGGAGACAAGTGGATTCCTTGGGCAAAGAATATAAAGTTAGATACATTTCCTCCCATAGTCCCACATTGCCTCAATTTCCATTCTATAACTCTGTCTGCAAAATATTCATTTCCTTAAGAGAGTCAGGTGTTTTTTTCTGCCTCAGGTGTAAGGCCACATGTATAGCTCCTCACCAAAATTTAGAAGGTTGCCTGAATTATTCTCTGCTTTTTCTGCCTGCTTGGGGCCGTTTTCCACTCTGTTAGAAGGGTCTTGGCCTGTTATTCACACACGTGTTGCTCATACAGGCCACACTCACCAATGATCCTTGGTGAATGGGACCTTCATGGACACCAGGAAGCTAAGGAGTTAAAGCTTTGACCCTTAGGAAGATGGTCTAGGCTGGTCCTACCAGAGTCCATGGATACAAACCAGAATTTCGGACCTTGATTCACAAAGTGAGGACGGTCTCAACTTTCTCTGCTTGTCTCTTTGACTGGTCATTAGGGCATAGGAAGGCAACTGAAAATATATATTCTGCCAAAGAGAAGGGCAGATCCAAAACAAATGAAAATGGTGATTCAGATTTAAATTTGGTGGCTGGATGCAAGGTAAAAATCACATCTCCCTGAGTCTAAGGCGTCTCCATGAGGCTAAGCATCTAGTATTTCTAATGCTGTTGTGAAACAAAAGTTAGTGTACCCAGTTAATTATTATTTTGTTGATTCAAAGCAACAGAGTGAGAGATAGCACTCAAATCTCCAGCTTGTAAAAAGGAGCCATTCAAGTGTATGTTACTCATCTGGCAGGAGCTAGTCCGCCTAGGCCAGCCTGTCCTAGGGGAATATTGAAAGTCAAGATCAGCTGTGTCTACCTGGTGGTGCCCCAGGCCAATTCTGGGTCTAGAGCTTCTTGGCCTGGGAAGTGGGTCATGGGCTATTCGGAGGGGGTGGAACTGTGGGTGGGGCCATGAATCCTAGAATATAGCATGGAGAATGCAGAAATCTATGCGAGGAGAAGAGGGATTCTGCTTTTCTTGGAAGCTTTATCATTTGTGTATTTGTTTATCATCTACTTATTGAGCACGTAGGATGTGTACAGCATGGTCGAAGGAAACAGTCTCTGCCCTCAAGGAGTTTATAGGTTAGTGAAGGAGAGGCAAAAAAAATGTATTAGAATACACTCCAACAACTAGTAGACGATGACCTCTCTTCCCCCCCACCCTAGGAAAACTGCCTGGGAAAGACTTTACAGTGGAGGTGTCTTTGACTTGAGTCTCAGAAGGCGGGGGATATAGGGTGAGAGCAAGTGTGGGTCACAAGAGAGTGAAGGCAGTTCCACAGAAGGGAAACAGGGCAGAGGTGGAGAAGGGCAGACCTTGTCCTTTCTCCTCTGGGGGGACAATCAAGTTTATGATTCCTTGGATTTTGGGGATTTGAATAAAGAAGCTATAGGTTTCTCACGTAGTTCTTTCTTGTTATTTTGTTTTAGAGACAAGGTCTTCTGTCACCCAGGCTGGAGTACTACAACCTACTGCATCATAGCTCACAGTAACCTCAAAGTCCTGGGCTCAAGTGATCCTAATGCATCAGCCTCCCAAGTAGCTGGGTCACACATGTGTGCCACCATGCCTGGCTAATTAAAAAAATAATAAAAATTAGGAACAGCATTTCACTGTGTTTCCCATGCTGGTCTCGAACTCCTGGCCTCGAGTGATCCTTCCACTTCAGTCTCCTACAGTGCTGGGATTGTAGGCATGAGCTACCACGCCTGGCCACCCACATGGTTCTTAATTAGAGTGTGTCTTCTTTTTGTCATTTTCATGGGGATTGAAGAGAGGATTACATTTGAAATGGTTTCTGGGAAGATAGAGGGGTTTTTTTGGGGGGGGTGAAAGTTAAGTTTCCTTTAAGTGTGAATAAACTCTGCTGTTTGTGTCCTGGGTGTATACCTCAAGGTTTAAGGCAGAGAGAAGGACACATAGAAGTAGACAAGGTCACACAAATATCAGAAGAGATTCATCTATGGAGAACTGTGGCCCAAAAAATTCCTGCCAGAATGTATTCCCAACATTGCACAAAGGCCAAAAGTATTGGTACCTCCTCAGTGCTCATGCCTCTATCAGCGTGGATAAGACATGCTGTTTTAGTTAGCTCCTTGTGTGTCTCTCTGCCCCTCAGGGCTGGAAGCTCCCTGGGAGCTGGGAGTTTGGCTGATTCACTTATGTTCCCATCTCCTGGAATGGTGCCAGGTACATAATAGGAGCTCAGTACATTATGAATGAATGCATGATACAAGTTTAAGAATATTGGTTTTTAATTTGTGTTAATGATGGTTAGAGCATCTGAATATCTTTTTATGTTTGTCATTCATAAACAGGGTTTTTAATTGGAATTGTGTAATGTAGTCATTGTCAAACTGGTTCTTATTTATGGTGGGACCAGCATGGAGGAACTGAAGGGCCTGAGAACAGACACTAAACTGTGTGCTCTCTCCTGACCTTGGACGGTCACCTCCAAGAAACTCAAGAGCACCAGGTGTGAAAATCACTGTCCAAGAGGCTTCAAGTCAACAATGTCACATTTGTTGTTTTAGTCACACCTCAGCCTGATAGCAAGGTTCAATGATGCTCTTTAGAATGATCTTTCTACCACCCAGAGCCATGGTAAAATCACACAGGACTAAATCTTAACCCTTGTGTATGTGTTCTGTGGTAGTTTTTATTTGTTGTTTCATATATAATCTGAGTGTTAGTCAAGATGTTTTCATAGTTAGACTACAGAGTGGGTTAAGAGAACACTATCTGTTTTGTCCCTTGGCTTCCATATAACTTGTAGGTGACCTAAGGAATGGCAGAAACCAGGTTTCTCAAAATTAGGGTCTTGGACCACTGTCATAGGGAGAGGGCAAGATTGTGTAAGATGAGGAATTCATCAAAGAAGTTCTGACATCCTTCTTTACACCACAGTTCTGAATTAGTTAACATTTTCCAAGGTAGGCACCAATTAGATCTTGGAAACAAGCATGAAGACAAGCATTAAATGAGATCAAAACATGATCAGCTCCTTCTGAATTCTACCTTATGTTTTAGGCACTCTATTGGCTCCCTGGCTTGGAGTAATTTCAAATTCCCACTGGCTCAGTGGCAAGGCATTTTCTCATTCTTCTTTTCTAAATACATTCTTCCTTAAAAAAATTTTTCTCCCACCACCTTATCTCTCTTGTGATTTCCCTTTTAAGAATTCAAATTGCAGAGCACTTCACAAGTGAAATAGAATACGTTTTTGAGAGTTATGTTTAAGCTGTTCACAACTCCAGGGAGCAGTAAAAATTTTCAGCAAAGAAGTTTATAGTTTTTGTTTGCTTTGAGTTGAAAAAGCCATATTAGCCTTGATAATCATTCCAGAGATACTGGCTTGTGTGTTGGTATCCAGACAACTGAGGTACTGTACAAATATCATCCAGTCACTAACACATGACTCAAAGACAGGCCAAATTTTGAGGGCTATTGGCCTTCGATGACAAGGACAGAATCAAACTCTCTTATTATCAATATTAAAATATGATTCCAGAGGGCCTATTCCAAGAGATTCAGATAATATCAGATGACACAAATGCAAAAGATGGGAAATCCAGCTTTAGGTCAATTGCCAACCCCCCTGTATTCTGGTGGCTTTGGGAAGACCATATAAAATGGATTAGCTGGATGCGGTGGCTTGCACTTATAATCCCTTCTACTCGGGAGGCTGAGGTGGGAGGATTGCTTGAGTCCGGGAGTTCAAGTCCAGTCTGAGCAGCACAGAAAGACCCTATTTCTAAAAATAAATTTTAAAAGGACTAACTTTACTTTCGTGATTCTGATATAATGCCAGTATAGTACCTTCTACCACCCTGGAAAATTACATTTATGCCTAGATGCCTACATCTAGGAATAGAGATAATTATTACAACAATGTATCAATGTAATAGTTTCAGTGCAAACAGTCTTAAGAAGTAGAAAGAAGATCTATTACTACATTATGGAATAGTTATAAATAACACTCTTCAGCCCATGACTGTATTTATTGGATACAAACATTAAAATTTGGAGAAAAATTTGTTAATCATTGAATAAAAACTATAAATTGTTAGATGTTTGAGAGCTTCCATATGAGTAATGGAACACAGTTTCTGCTTTACAACCATAGTTTTAGATGTGTACACATAGATATGATCTGTTTTTCGTCCTAGAACAAAAAAGCTGAGAACAAATTGTTAATATTTATCTGTCAAGAAAGTCAGTATTTAAGGGCAGTGTGATACTACCTTGGCACAAATCTGAACTTGAAAAAACATACAGAAGTTTAGTGAATTATAGAAATAAGGTTTTATTGGATTTCCCCTGTTTGGGGAACGAGACACTAAAAAAAGGTGAAGTGCATCCTGGTGTTGACTATCTAGAGAAGGATTTTGTGTGAATGGGCAATTATCTAACAACTGAAACGATCCATTTATAAATTCAAAAGATACACATGATTTTCATTGAAAACTCAGGGTGCTAGAAATGTCCTTTTGTGTGAAGTATGGCTGCTTGAACTGTCTTTACTTGCACAAGATGGTCTTTAATAATCTTCCATGGTCATCCATGAAAAAATTCTTCCTATGTTGCCAATTTAGTGAGCATAAATTACTGGGAACCTTATATGGAATAAATTATGTTCTTAAGCCTTCTCAGATGTGTAGCCAATAGAGATCTCAAGGCAGAAAACGAAATGCAAAATTTAGCTCCAAGGGGCATTGGTGTATATTTGGAGCCCTCTCTGGGGCTGTTTCTTCTCTACCCCTGTGTGGGGATTACAGGGCTGCTTTCCAACCTGAGGTCTTCTTAGCCACATGCACCTCTTCAAAACCTGCATGTGGTTTCCTTCTAAGATTTAAATAAAGCAACAAGGACTATTGTGCTGTTGATGTAGCAGTAGTCCGAGGAAAAAAACTGAACTCCGCTCACTGGAGTCACAGACAGGACAACTAGGAAAAGTGTCACTGACTCTGGTTGTGCCATCACCTGACTTGCCTGCTTCTGTTGAGAACCCCGCACTACTATCCCTTTTTGTAAAACCAATGTAAGTGCAATTCATGGGTACTCATGCATGCGAGGTAAGTTTAATTGATTTGTGGCTTTCCACGTTGCTGGAGATGAAGTGGTTCTTTGGCTGTTGAAAGGTAAGAGGAACTTGATTTCAATACAGAGATGAGATGCTGCATTTTCTATACTGGCAGATGGAAATTCTGCTTCAGGATTTATTATTCAATGTGAGACACAATGATGGAAATTTGAATCTGCTAAACAGTTCAACAGGTCAAAATATAGTCACATTTTTACAAGTTAAGTGAATTGGTATGTTAAAATTCATTGGGAAATATATTTATATGGCACTTTCTAGGTTTGCTGAGAATCATTTTCAAGGGCCTTTTCTGTGTCATCTTGTTTCTTCCACGCTCTTTGAGCTACTAAGATCCCAACCTTATTAAAACTTTGTGTAGATGTAATACCTTGACACCTGAATGGAAAACAACACCCCTCATCTAAAGATAACAAATATTTCCATGAGAGATTGATGTTTTCATGGTCCCTTAAGAAGAGGAGGAGAAAAGAGAGGATGACCATTCTGCCCCTATCCCAGCCTCTCTCTCCTCTTGTCCTAAGCAAATGGCTATACATTGTCTACTGATAGGAAATTAAGTTACAAAATAACATGTAAGTTGTGATTAGTCAAATTTTAAAAATGAATAAAATGTAGCAGCTTCTCTGTTATAAACCCTCCTCCATAGTTTTAAATTTTTTTTCACCAATTGTCTGATACTCCTCTCTTTAAGAGTACAGTGTAACTTCCTCAGTTCTAGAAGTGACATTGTACTACTTGGGAGGCTAGGTGATAAGAAGTCAGTTCTAGCTCTAACTTTGGCGCGTGCTCTTCCACTTTCTTTCTCTCTTGGATCAACGGCTTTGGGAAGTCTTATAGTGAGAAACAAGTCTCTTCTAAAGACCAGCAAGAAATAGAGGCCAGCAAACATCTGTGTGTGTGAACTTTGAACCAGATTCTTCTGCCACAGTAAAGTCTTAAGATGCTCTCAGCTCTGCTCAACAGCTTGACAGCAGCTTCTGGAGAGACCCTAAACTGAAACCAACCAGCTAAGTCATTCTCGGATTTCTGCCCTACAGAATTTGTGAGATAATGAATGCTTGTTTTTTTAACTTGCCAACTTTTTGGTTAATCTGTCACTCAGAAAAAACATTTGTTACACGGCAATAGATAACTAGTACGCCCCTATGACTGAAACTAGTACCATGTCATATTAATTAGAAAAGTCACTTCATAAATATTTGTTCCATGCACGAATTAAAATGAATAAATAAAATGTTTGATTTATATGCTTCCATGCCTTTCTCTGTTTTTATAGCCTCTTTTAAAGTAGCTTGACAGAAGAGTGTTTCTGAGAGGATCTCTTTAATTATTAAAATCATTCAACAATTCAATCATTCAACAATTATTTATTGCTGTTACTATTTGTCAATGAACCAATTTCTTCAACTATGAAATACTTGTGAGTCCAATTGAATGTCTGCCAAGGTTTTCTAAAGGGATATTTATTGAATCTCTTTGCAAGGCCCTCTGCTTATATAGGTTAAAACCCAGATGTTGAGTTAGTAAACTACAGAAGACCAAAAAAGTTAAAGAGTGAGTGGAAAGAGAGAAGTTATTTTTCTACTGTCATTCTTAAAGTATTCATAGGTGTGGTGAGACCAATTACTAAACTAAGGGATATAAATAATGCAAGCCATTCATCAGTTACTGAGAACAATTTGGGAAAAATGTAGCTCACTCATACTCTCTGGTGTGAAATATTGCCAAAGCTGGTTTGGGGATCAGATAATATGGGTTAGAATCTTACCTCTCCCATGGACCAACTGGAAGAATTTAAAGAATTCACTTAATCCTTTTGAGCCTCATTTTTTTCATCTATAAATTGAGCAAACAAATACTATGATATGAACTTTTTAAGCATGACAAGACATACACAAGATTTAGAGTATTTCTTGGCATACAGTAGCACCTTAAAATTAGTTAAATGTCTTCCTCATGACATTTTTAGATGCAGGATATTCGTACTTATGCACATTTCTGCTTTTTCCCAATGCATAGTGTGTCATAATTGTCTGTAAATCTAGAATCAAGAGGAGTTATTGGAGTGTTGTTGGACTTATCAGCTACTTGAGAAAGAGCTTGATGGGATGAGATAAAGGCCATATGAACAGTCCCCAGGGCTGGGCTCTCGAGGAGATGCGGAACCCTCGTGTTCCATGTGGCCTTCTCCCCAGTTGTGGTTCTGCCTGTGGATTAGTCTCTTAAGAGACCCTTTGGAGGTTCCTCCTACACCAGGGTAACCTTGATCATGGGTCCTGTGTTTCTCTAAACTGCACTTTTGAGGTTCAAGCTATATGGGCCACTGCAGAAATAGTTCAACTAAAACATTTCAGGGCTATTTAGTAAGAGTCAAGTCAAGAAATGGATTTGCTGGATGCAGTGGCTCAAATCTGTCCCAGCAATTTGGGAGGCTGAGCTGAGAGAATTGCCTGAGCCCAGGAATTTGAGACCAGCCTGGGAAACATAATGAGATATCATTTCAAAAAATTAAGCAAGTGTGGTAGCACATGTCTGTAGTTCCAGCTACTTGGAAAGTCGAGGGAAGGATAGCCAAGTCCAGCAGTTTGATCCTGTGGTAGTTGTGATGGTGCCACTGTACTTCAGCCTGGGCAACAGAGTGAAACTCTACTCAAAAACAAACAGACAACAAAAGAAATGGTTTTCTTGTTCATCACTTAACTGCTTCATCTTGACTTGACTATGTTTGAAATTGTGTGGGCCTCCCTGCATTTTTTTCCTTTTGGTTTATCTTATGACCCCTTCTCATCTTGCTAATTTCTTCCTCTACTTTCACCCACTCTAATAATATTTTTCACTTTTTCCCCCCTCCCTCTTCCTCTTCTGTACATCTTCCACACATGGTGAGGTATGAGACAAGAAAAAAGTGAGACTGTCAATGTTTTGTTTCCTTCCTTTTCTTCTTTCTCCTTGCTTATGTCATGCACTTCTGTTGCAGAGGCACTTGAGTCTTTACCAAGAAAGTGGGGATTTTGTGTTTGTTTTCAGATGGATCCATTTATATCCGAAATAAGTCTACAGCAGATGTAGGCATCAATAAAATGCAAGTGGACTTTGGATACAGTGTACAAAACATTCTTCCTGTTTGGCTTGCTCCTTGGCTACAAACAAACCATCATTCTTGTTCTCATATATATGGTATTTACTTGAATGAGTCTTCTAATCTTTTGGCAAAAACAAAACCCTAAAACCCTGAATACGTGAAATTTACATCAGCCAGTTTGAACATACTTCTTGATTATAAAAATAAAGATATGAACATAGGAATATGATGTTATTTATCAGATGACTTAAAATATACTTATTATTCAAGTCCTTTGGATGACATTTGCAGATAAATATGTTAATACATTGAGTGCAGTGGCTAATTATATATATATATACTATATATATATATATATAATTAAGTACACTTTTACATTAGCACGTGTGTCTTTCAAGTTGACATCTATTTTTCTGATATTTAAAAAGATAAAGCACACCTTTTAATTTCTTTTAAGGTCCTGGCAAGAGGAATTAGAAAACATATTCAAGGAGTTCTTATAGAGTGCTGACTCCTGGGGGCAGAGAAACTCCATGGGACCTCTTCTTATTCTCATCTCTACCCACAACTTATATAGAAAAAATATCTTAGCAGGGTATATAGCTTTAGCTTCTTTTTGTTTTAAGTTCATTTTTTAAGTATAGAAAACATGTGTGCATAACAATTTCAGCATATGAAAGTGGAGAGAAAATAGAGAAAATATCTGTATTAGTTAGGGTAAGCCAGGATATGCTGCTGTAACAAATTAGCACTAAAATATTTGTGGTTTAACAAAGCAAAGGCTCATTTTTCACTCATACTACATATCAATTGCAGAGTGGCAGGAGGATTCTGTTTCACATATTCACTCAGTGGACCTAGATGGTGATGACTTTACCATAAATAACTGGATCATCTCAAATTAACAGTATCCTCAGAGCACTGATGTGTCTCCCATAGGCAATGAAATGCCCAGAAGTGACACACATTTCTTCTGTTCATATCCTGTTGACCAGAAGTAGTCACCAGAAGTAGGCCATGCATAACTACAAAGATATGAGAACTATAAACTGTGTACCAGATATGGGTGAGCATTAGTGATGGCTACCTCATTATATAATTCAATTCCTTCAACTTGTTGACAAGTAAACCAAGGACTAAGTCAGGAAGTTAGCTAGTGGCAGGGCCAGCAATAGAACACAGCTATTTTGATAACAGGTATTATTTCTACTGTTGTTGTAGAGTAAACTCTCTCCTATATGGAAGCTGATGGCATAGAAATGTTGCTGCATATAGAATATATAAGATAAATCATTAAGCATGAATACCAAATTATGACTTCATGTGATTTTTAGGCCATGTTTTCAAATGCTGTGATGAGGAAAGTTTTCTCCCTCTTACTCAGAAAGATGTGAATTTTTGACATGCACTACTAGGATTACTATTACTAGTAACAATATCTCGCCTGTGCCTAGAATCTTAAAATTCTCAAAGTATTTTCAATTATTTGTTCTCATTTGCTCCACACATAGCATATCTGAGATAAACAGGTTTAGTGTCACTGCTTTAATGTCACCAGTGCTCAGGGCAGTGACACAAAATGTGTCCAAGCTCACAAAGTCAGTTAGTGGTGACATTGGGATTGGAATCCAAAGTTTTTGTCTTCAAGACCAATACTAGGGTACAAGCCAATAATTTATCCATTTTCCCTGAGATTATAGATTTCCCATAAAAGAAATAATTAGGTGACTTTCTTTGCACTCCAATAGTTTTCAGTAGCAGGATGAGGAATATGTTTTGAATCTATCTCTTTTTCTTATGTTGAAATGAATACAATGCATGTTGACATCTAAAAGATGTTACATCAAGACTCAACTTATATCCCCAGTTCTTGGCTATCTTTTAAAACACTTCAAAAAAAAAATCTGTCTTTGTGGTATCAGTAGCTGGTAAAGTGGGAATAACAATTATTCTAAAGTATGGGATTAGAAGAGTGCCTGTCATATTGCATATGCTCTATGTGTATAATATGTAACATTCTGAGATGATCAAGAACAGAGAAGGGCAATGAAACAGAAGTAAATCTAGTTCTATGGGTATTCTTTCTATTTCTGCTTCCTAGTCCTGAGAAGTTATTGGGGTCCTTACAGACAACATATGTAATTCATAGGAAATTTGCACAACTGATAAATCTATTTAAGTTAGAGAGGTTGCCTTCATTTGCAAATAATAGAACCTCACTAGAGACTGGCCTAATTAAAAAGAAAAGAATGCATTAGCTCATGTAATAGGGGGAAAAAGATAGGGAAAGAGCTAAATGTGCAAATGATACCAATGGGCAACTATTTTTAAAAATCTTCTTGTTCTGCTTTTCTTTGTGCTGGCTTTATTCTCTAATGGATTCTCTCTCTTTTTTTTTTTTGAGTTGGAGTCTCACTCTGTCGCCAAGACTGGAGTGCAGTGGCATGCTACTGGCCACTGCAGCCTCGACCTGCTGGGCTCCAGCGATCCTTCCGTCTCAGCCTCCCAAGTAGCTGGAACTACAGGCATGTACTACTATGCCTGACTGATTGTTGATTTATTGTAGAGATCAGGTCTCGTCAAGTTGCCCAGGTGGGGTCTCAAACCCTCAGGCTCAGGCAATCCACTCACCTCGGCCTCTCAAAGTGCTGGGATTACAGGCTGAGCCACCAAACCTGGCCTAATGGATTCTTTTGTACTTAAAGAGCAGAAGAGATGAGTACTAGCATCTCAAAAGTTCTATCTTGACCAGGTGCAGTTACTCATGCCGGTAATCTCAGTACTTTAGATGACTGAGGTGGGAGAATTTATTGAGACCAGGGGTTCAAGACCAGCCTGGGCAACATAGTGAGACTCCAACTCTCTAAAAAAAACAAATTAGGCTGGTATGCTTCTTTAATCTTAGGTACTCAAGAGACTGAGGAGGGAGGTCATCTGAGCCCAGGAATTTGAGGCTGCAGTGAGCTATGGTCATGCCACTGCACTCCAGCCTGAGTGACAGAGTGAGATCTTATCTCTTAAAATAAAAGTTATATCTTACTAGTTTAGCCTCTTTCTCAATAGTTACATCAAATACACCAGAGTTAATATCCATAAATCTTGATTGTGTCCAGCCTTGACAGAAATCACCATCATTCTGATTGGCCAGGATTAGGTCACCTGCTAATTGCTGGAACAAATGGGTGGAGCCAGCTCACTTAAACCCTAAGGATTGAACCAGGGGAAAGGGAATGATGTCCTAAAGGAAAATCAAGGTGCATTGCACTAAGGGAGAATGGATGCTGGAGAGAAAAAAATTACAATTATCGATTCTAGTACCCAACTACGTGCTCCAACAGTCAGCAAATGCATCAGGGAAAATAAATGATTATAGTTAAGGGTGTCATTTTATACTGAAAGCAAGAAAGTTTATGATGCTAAGGACAGGTGGAAAAATCTGGTAGATGAAATGTTTTCAAGTTTTTTTTTTTGTTTTTTTCTTGAGTTGGAGTCTCACTCTGTCACCCAGACTGGAGTGCAGTGGCTGCTTCTGGCCACCACAGCCTTGACCTGCTGGGCTCCAGCGATCCTTCCACCTCAGCCTTCCAAGTAGCCGGAATTACAGGCATGGGCTACCACGCCCGGCTGATTTTTTTATTTATTATAGAGATGAGGTCTCGCTGCCCAGGTGGGTCTTGAACCCGCGGGCTCAGGCAATCCACTCACTTCAGCCTCCCAAAGGCACGGGATTACAGGCTGAGCCACCAAGCCCGGCTGGGTTATCTTCTCTTTAACACTATATTTTCCCAGAGCTTTGCACAAGTAAAAGAGGTAGATAACATCTTTTGCATTTTCATTTATTTTTTACCGAAAAATGGATAGGGATAGGGAGACAGTGAGTAAGCTATAAAACAAAATTTTAAAACCTTAAAGGTGATCAGTCTTCTCCAAATAAAGAAATACAGAGATGCTGGCCTATTCTTTAGGTAAGATTATTTTTTAATCCACAGGAAATCTCTGCTCACCTTTGCTTAATCTGCAAACAGTGCTGGTTCTAAGCACAACTATGTTTAGAATGGGAACCTTGTCTTTGGGACTTGTTTTTCCACAGGTGCCAATGACTGTTTCCTCAAACTTGGAGTATATGGTGATAGGATAGCCACTTCCTCCTTCAAGTCACATCCATTTATCTATGCGGGTGAAGTCTAGCATTGTCATCTGTTGATCATATCTGTTTAGGGTGGAAGAATTTTCAGTCGTCATGCATAAAATACTCCCTACATACCAACTGAATCCATACAAACCCATCAACAGACTATGTTTTTAAATAAACCTTATCAGCTGGTATTTGTATAGCACATTCCTGTTTCCTAACTTCCTGCATCTCACTTGATTACCATGGAAGCTTTGGAAGGCAGGTAGGGCAGATAATAATATAATTATTCTCATTTCATACATGATGAAATAGAGATCAAGAGCGATGAAGTGAACTACTCAAGCTGATATGAGCAATAATTAACTTCAGATTCCAGACCTCAAATTCTTCTCACTGCATCTCATTATCTGAGTTTGGTGAGGGCGGCAGTGTTGGCTACATGTGAATGAGGAAAACTCTAGAGTCCAATGGCCAAGGGTTGAAAGTCTGGTTCTGCTGATTAGTATTTGTGTGACTTTGGGCAAATTTCTTAATCACTTAGCCCCAAATTGGTTATCTATATGGTTAAATCAGTCGATAGGATTCTTGTGATCATTAAGTGAAATAATTCACAGATGACACTTAGAAGGGGCTCTGTATAAGTCTCCTGCTTGAATACAGTAGTTATTGTCCTTGTTATTACACATCTCTAAATTCAGATTTAACCTGCATTTGCAAAGAGAACTAAAGAACTGAATTATTTATCTGGATCGTGCTAAGCTTCTGCCTCTCTTAACTGCATCTTTCAAGCATGAGTAGCAGGCAAGGGTGAGTTGGCCCCATCCATTGAAGACCTTACTATACTTGCCTTTTTTTTTCTTTTTTTGAGTTGGGGTCTCACTCTGTCACCCAGACTGGAGTGCAGTGGCTGCTCCCAGCCACCGCAGCCTCGACCTGCTGGGCTCCGGGTATCCTTCCGCCTCAGCCTTCCAAGGAGCTGGAACTACAGGCGCACGCTACCATGCCTGACTGATTTTTTGATTTATTGTAGAGATGAGGTCTTGCCAAGTTGCCCAGGCGGGTCTCGAACCCGCGGGCTCAGGCAATCCACTCACCTCAGCCTCCCAAAGGCGCGGGATTACAGGCTGAGCCACCAAGCCCGGCTCTATACTTGCCTTCTAATTGCTTTTCTTCCCTTTCTGGTTGGCCACCACAAAGCTACTTATATGCAACATGTATGCAAAAGCTTAAAAGGATACAACTATTTTGTATATTCTAAGAGGTAAATGGAACCTCTGCAATTTGGTCAAATAATTAAGGTAAGGCATGTAAAAAGAACAAAACAAAACTAACTACTTGACTCTTTCTTCTTAGACTAAATAAGCTCCAATGAAAATATTTCCCCCATTTTACTTCGTTTTGAACTTTCCTCAATTCATATTGCACTATAGATTTTCTCCAGGACTTGCTTTCTGAAAGATAAACCAATTATTTCCATACAACTCCCAACAACCGTACTTCTGTAATGTTGGCTTTGAATGTAGTAATGGTAATAGTCAAACCATCGATTTCATCTGGGCAGACCCTGATCTGCAGGTCGTTTTCCAGAGGAAAGGAAAATGAAAATAGCATGTTCTGGGAGGGCGCAGCACTTCCTGTTGACCGTGGTTGTTTCTTTCATCCATTCAGGACCATTGAACAGCGTGTCAGAAATGGAGTTCAGTAAAGAGCAAGATCAAATCTGTGGCATGTGGGGCTTGCAGTCTAATGGTGGATGCAGAAAAGTCAACAGAGGATGAAGGATGGTGATGGGAGAATGAGGGACTGAGTGCATGCAGGAGGAGGACCTAACTCTGATGATAGGAGCTCTTCTAACAGAGGGTGTTATCTAAGCAGAGGGCTGACACTTGAATGTGGAGTAGCCAAGTCAGGGTTTGAAGGAAGAAGAGAAGAGGGAACTATTCCAGACCCAGGAAAGAGAAAATACAAGTGGTGTGAGGAGAGAGTAACCTTGGCTGGCTTGTGGGGTGCAGAATTCGGGGAGAAACCTGGCAGGAAGAGGGGCATATGTTGGTTGGGACCAGAATACAGAGAGAGTGGAACAATGAAAGCATCTTCTGTGCCTACCCCCAAATTTACAAAAGTGGAAATGACCCTCACTTATTCTCTCTCCTCAGGGAAAAGGCAAATTCCCTTAAGGCCCAGGCTTTCTGAGGACTGAATGAAAACAATGCCTGAGCACTTACCTATGTGCCAGGTGCAATTCTAGTTACTTTATATTAATTTAAGCTTTCAACAATCCTGTGATGTAGACAATATTGTTCTGTTCATTTTACAGGTGAGGATATAGAGGCAAGGGAAGGTGAGTGATTTCTGCAGGGAAACTCAGCTGATGAAAGGTAGAGCCAAGATTGGATCCCAGGTGGTCTGGCTCTAAAGAATGCCCCTTCCACAAAGAAATCTTGCAGCAGTTAGGTGTCCTGTGAGCCGACTCAGGAATGTCTCACAGAGTTTCCAACACAGTGCCATGACAACTATAAAAAACTCCCCTGAAATTGGCATGGAGATATCATCTTTCATCTATTTTTTGGGGGAGAGGTGGTGTGGAGTGACCAGGGCAATGTGTCAATAAAACATACAAAACAGTACGTCCTTAAGCTCCAAATTATACCAACAATTACAAATCATTCCGCTTTACCATGGAAGAGCTTCCAAACTCTTTTTAACTTTAGTTTTGCTTTCTCTTTAACAGAGGTAATTAAAATAAGTCATTGTCCATTAAAGTCAGTAACACTTCCTGGTTCTCAAAAGATGAGAAAAGAAGCATTTTCTTTGCCTTTTCAACAAGGCTACACTTATTGAAATTCAAAGACTAGGTTTTACTATGATTTATTCAGGACTTAATTTTGTTTTGTTATGTTTTAACGCAGAATTTCTCTTTTTAGTAGACCGTGTCACACTCTTTGATCCCCAAATGAGAATGCAGTCTTCAATCATACCTGACATGCCTTTCTGGTTTCTCTTTCAGATGTTCATAGATTAGAATGTCAAAGGTGCAGTATAACTGTTGGTGTATCCTAGAAGCATAAAATGAAGTCCTGGACACTGTGTCATATTTTTATTTAAAAAAAAGTTAAAGAGGTGGGGGACCCCCCCCACCTTGGGGATGTGAATCACCTCTCTCTCTCTCTAATTTGCTTTCTAAATAAACTGTATTTTCTAATATTTATATAGAGGGAGGTGGGGGAAAGATAATAGCTTAAAAAAAAAAAAGTCTGGGCACAATGGCTCACAGCTGTAATCCTAGCATTTTGGGAGGCTGAGGCAGGCAGATTGCTTGAGCCCAGGAGTTTGAGACCAGCCTGGGCAACATAGTAAGACCTCATCTTTACTAAATAAACAAATAATTACCCAGGAGTGGTGGCACATGCCTGTAGTCCCAGCTACTCGGGGATGCTGAGGTAGAAGGATCACCTGAGCTCAGGAGGGCAAGGCTGCCATAAACTGTGATTACGATGATCATACCACTGCACACCTCCTGAGCAACAGAGTGAGACCCTAACAAAAAAAAAAGGAAGGGAAGGAAGGAAAAAAAAAAAGAAAAAAGAAAAGAAAAACAAAGAAGCTGAGTTTAAACTGTGATGGTTAACAAAGGACTTCATTACTGACAATCAACATGACAATCTTAGAATAAATATTGTCTTGTTAATATTTGCAGTCTACTCACAACTTTTCAGCTATACTCTACTCTCTCTTGGGAAAAAGTTATGTGCATTAATTATTTTCAAGTTGGCATATGCATTTTGAGTATACATTTTGAAGAATCTGATTAAAACAAAAACATTTTCTTATATTTATATTTCAGGAAAAAATTGCTTGTATAAAATATATTTTAGGAATATCTTTAATTAGTTCCTGGAAATTTTTTTTTTTTTATTGTTGCTTAATTTTTTGTTCCTGTCAAAAAACATTTGTCATATTGGATCAGGCCATTTGATCCTATCCTATTTCCACTCTCCTTCTAGGACCCGTGAACATGAGCAAACACTTTTTAATTATCCTGACCAAGTGTGGGGGACATCCTTCTGCTGACCCCACTTGTAATCAACTGTGATCTTCCAGAAGCAGACGAATTGATTGCCTCTATCCTCCCCAACTAGCCCGAAGAGCAGGTCATACATTATCCTGCCCCTTTGAAAAATCCAACTCAGTGATTGATTTTATGGCTTCCCGTGGCAGCAAATTCCTCAGCATGAATTCTACCATGTGAAGAAGTATTTCCTATAACTTGCTTTAAATTTCCTTCGCATTAACTTCTCTGAGTGGTCTAGTCTCTTATGGGACAATGTAATAAGGATCTATCAGTTTTACTGCCTAGTACCTATCTTTAGTGCCTAAGTAAATCTCTCTTATTTTTCCAGGCCAGGCTTAGCAATTCTAACTTTTTGCAATCTCCTGTCATGAACGAATCTGCTCTGTGCCTGCTTCCTTGCCCTGCTCCAGAATTTAGCCATCCCTGCCCAGCTTTCCTTAAGGTGAAGAAGTGAATGATGGAGTCCATGGAGACCAATAATACACGTCCAAATGAACATGCATTATTCTCGTCCACACTGCTACAGTATTAGGCTCACTTTTTTTGTCCTCTTGATTTCTCTGCACAAAAAAGGGAAATTCACAGAAAGCAATGGAATCTTTCTTTGAAAGTTCCTAATCTAGTCATATTCACATACAGTGCAATGTCCCCCCTTACAACGTTGTACAGCTTGGAATATTTTTTTTAATCCCATGGGAAATGTCCTAAAGGGGTTTTGGCATATCTTTGTTCTAATTTCTGCATTCTTTGGGGGAGAAATATACCTTCTTTTTATTAAATAGAATACATGTCTATTTTATTACATATATACCTCAAGCATTAGTTGCTAGTGAAACAAAAATACAAATAAAATATCTAATTATCCAAATACTACATTTTCTCTAGAGTTTTCCCAAAATATACCTCATTTCTCTGTGCTTCCAAATAATATTATTTCTAATGTTTTCATTTCATGAGTTTTGCAATGTTACTGTCAAGATAGAATTATTTGATGGCCTAAAACAACTTTTGTAAGATTTTCAAAACCTTCAATAAAAACACTGTTTTAAGAAAACCAATTTTGTCAAGTATTTATTGAATTGTATATAAGAGAGATCTGGTACTTCGTGCTTGCTGAGTAAATTGGCTTTGAAATATATTTGAATTTTTGGAGGCCAAGTGTAGAAAGACAAAAGCAAACATGCAGATAATAGAGATCAAATTGGGGTATACCCTGAGGCAGGGATGATTTTAGTTGTATTTTAATTGTAGAGTTTCTGTGAAGAGATGAGAAGGGAGAATGAGAGAGAGGAAGAGAGAGAGAGCATGTTTGGAGGGGTTGACAAACTGAGAATGACTCTTCAGTGATCCCCTGTTCTGTCTGTCCTCTCTGTCTTCTTCCTTTCTCTTTCCCTTCCTTCTTCCTTTCCTCCCCAGTTCTCTCTGCCATCTCTTTTACTATCATCAAAAGTTATTGGGCACCTCCCATGTGTAAATACCATGCTGGGCACTGGGATACCATGATAAGATAGTCATGGTCCCTGAACTCACAGAGCAAAATGAGGCAACCAAAGGCACTTGTGTTATGAGTGATTGGAGAGGAACCATAGACTCATGGACAAGGAGCACATGTCCTAGCTGCAGGGGCTGTGAAGTTTTCCTGGGGGGAAATGATGTGAAAGCCAACCTGTGAAGGACAGGTAGAAGTGGCCAGGAGAAAGGGGAGTTATAGGAAGTAGAAACTCATTGACAAAGCAAATGGAGCGCATGGCAGAGGACCTCAAAATAGTCCTATAGGGCTGGCAGGCAGGATTCTAGGTGGAAAATTTTCCAGCGAGGCTATCAAGGCTTAGAGTGCCAGCTATTGCTTTGAAAACAAAACTAATGCCAGTACTTGGAAAGCTATTTTGGGAGAAGGAGGGTATTCTTTTCCCTAAATCTAATGAAGATTAGGTAGAGTTGGAATCATTACAGTAAAATCCTCTGGAGTAGCTGTTATAATTTCAAAGAAGAGAATGTCAGAAATTCAAGAATATACTAACTACTTTCATCCCTGTCACCTCTTCCTTAAACAAGGATCTGAACATGTGACATAGGCATGCCAGGGAAACCAGCTGAGTTCAGTGAAGACTGCTGCAGTGGTAAACTGGCAAAGAGGCTGACCTGGTATAGAGATATTTTCTTTAAGGGTTCTTCTCTCAGCATCAAGCACATACAATTTAGAGACCAGGGAAAACACTTTTTCAGGTGCTTAATACTTTTAACACTCCCTCTCCCACTTTCTCTCTCTCTCTCTCTCTTTCTTTCTCTCTCTCTCTCTTTTAGCCAAAGCCATAAAAGTCATATAAATTAAGCGATTTGAGATGTCCCACCCAGGGGAAGGGTCACTCTGTTGGCAATGAGAGGAAATTAAAGGTTGGGGTCATGCTTCTCTTGCCCATCCTTCTATTGGTGCGGAAAGATAATTGCATGGCTCTGATGGCATGTGGAGATAAAAGCCCAGTTCCCCTTCACTCTTCCTCTCCCATGTCTCTAAGACTGACAGCCGCCCTAGTGACATTTGGCTTCAAGGGGGGAAACATTTGTGGAAAAGGCCTCCTCAGAGCTGGGCATGGCTCTGCCTGATGGAGACCTGACATACTTTCCAAAAAGAATGTATTCTGTGCCCATGCCCTTTCCCTAAATCATTCCAAATCTTGCTGAATCTGTTCAACTTTCATATTTAATAAACTCTCTGCCTATCTGTTTTAGATGAAACTTTAATATGTTTTTCTGTTTGACCCAATAAAGGGAAATGGTTAGGAAAACTATAAAAGATAGAGACTCTTTTGTAAATTTAAGAATATATTCTGGGCTGGGCTCGGTGGCTCAGCCTGTAATCCCAGTACCTTGGGAGACCGAGGCGAGTGAATTGCCGGAGCCTGCGGGTTTGAGACCAGCCTGGGCAACTTGGCGAGACCTCATCTCTACAATAAAATAAAAAATAGCCGGACGTGGTAGCGTGCGTCTGTAGTTCCGGCTACTTGGAAGGCTGAGGCAGAAGGATTGCCGGAGCCCAGAAGGTCGAGGCTGGGGTGGCGGTGAGTGTGGAGTGAGACTCCAACTCAATATATATATATATATATATATAAACTATGCTGACTCCCTCAGCCTGCTTGTTTGGGGGAGTCAGCATAGTTTCTGGTTTTAACATCTTTTTTATTAACGGGAAAATAGTAAAGTTTCAGCATAAGCTATATGTCAAATTATCAGATAAGACTGAGTCATGTTTACACAGTTGCAGGCAAATGTTTTGAAGGCAAAAAGACAATGAACATTTGGTCAGTGTTCTTGTGCTTAAGGTGGATATATTGTTAAAACTTTTGGAACAATGTTTTCTTCAAGGGATACCTAGGGCAAAACCCTTTTGCTTAAACATGTTTTAAAACAGTTTGAATGTAATATCAAAACAGAATTTAAGCTGAAGTTATTTTATGAACTGCTACATATATTTTGAGGAGGGCAAGGTCAGGATAATATGCATGTTGACTGAGATTCAAAGATGTTAATATTTTATTGTGAGGGGATGTTTTATCTGGAAGTGAACTTCACATGACAGTAACTTTAACTAGACAGTTATGTTGATGGAATCCCCCTAGCAGGTAATGTGCTTGTCAGGCAGCGGTTTATCTGTTTCCCTACACATTCCCAGAACCCCTCATGAAGTCTTCTACCAAGAAAGTTCTTGAAAAGGAATTAAGTGGCTGATACAGCACAGCTAGGGTCATCCAAGTATGCTGAAATACCCAGTCCCAGTGTCCATGCCCCTCAACCCTGCTACTAGCCCCTTTCTGTTTTGGATAGAACAAAATATTCAACTCAAAATAGCAATTATAACAACAATGACACAGTAGAACCCTAGGCTGGAAACTTACTATATATACATCAGAGACTGTGCTAAGCACTATTATCTTTTCTTTCTTTTCTTTTTTTTAGTTGGAGTTTCACTCTGTCGCCCGGACTGGAGTGCAGTGGCCGCTCCCGGCCACGGCAGCCTCGCTTGTTGGGCTCCGGCGATCCTTCCGCCTCAGCCTTCTGAGTAGCCGGAATTACAGGCGCGCACTACCACGCCCAGCTGATTTTTTGATTTATTGTAGAGATGAGGTCTCGCCTGCCCAGGCGGGTCTCGAACCCGCGGGCTCAGGCAATCCACTCACCTCAGCCTCCCAAAGGCGAGGGATTACAGGCTGAGCCACCGAGCCTGACTGGCACTATTATCTTATGTATCCTTAATGTCAGCTAGAGAAGGTATGTTCCATTTCACAATCAAAGAAACTGAGGCTCAGAGAACTGCTCACAGTTATAGAGCTAATAAAGGGTGAATCCAGGAATCTAAGTCTAGTTAGTCTGATTCCAGATACTGTGCTGTTAGTCATTACCCAGACTTACCAGGCTGGACCTTAAGGCACAAAAGATTCTAGAAAAGAAGGGTGATTTCTCCAGGCTCGAGTACACTTAAAGCAAACTTAGGGTAAGAAGTCTGTTCTTGGGATTGATTCATTTCTTGTTTCCTTTGTTCATTTTCTCACAACTTTTTATGAAGCTGTGTCTGGAATTATGATGGATACTTTTTTTTTTTTCCTCACCCAGGCTAAAGTACCTTGGTGCTGTCATAGCTCACTGCAGCCTTGATCTTCTGGGCACAAACAATCCCCCTGCCTCAGCTGGGACTACAGGCTCAATCCATTGCATCTGGCTAATTTTTTCAGAGATGGGGGCTCACTATATTGCCCTGGCTTCAAGTGATACTCCCTTTCACTGAGTTTCTCAATGTGTTGGGGTTACAGGGGTGAGTGACTGCACCCAGCTCTGATGGACACTGAGTGGAGTAAGGGAGAAAAACAGGAAAAAACTTTGCCTTTTCTGATCCCTGTGCTGTTTCTATTCTCCATCCCACAGAACTAATGGGTTGAACAAATCTAAAATCTGGATGCAACTATCTATTTGAGGGACTCCTGTAGACTTATGTCCTGCAGTTCAACTTTTCAAAACTACTTTGTAATTCCTAGGCAGGATTCTGAGCTCTGCTGTCTTTAATTTTACAGTTATTCAAAATATTTTGATCCAAATATACCTTCAATACCATGCTGTCTTAATGCAGAAATGACTCATATTACTGAGTGTCTGTTTTGGAGACATTTGCCCTACACAAGTTATCAGATTTCATTGTTTACCTTAGTTTAAAAAAAATTCCATACACTCTGACCTTGTGACACCTAAACCCTGCCCATGTAGTTAAAACAGGAAAACTAGTTATTTGATATCATGAAGGCAATTCAACTGGTAGGCACCCTTGAATGTTTCCATTTCCACTGGTGTGTCGGCACTGTAGGCCACCATAGATTATTAATCAGGAATACACAGCATACATTTTTTGTTTGTCTATTTGTTAATTAAAAAATAAAATCAAAGCAAAGATGATACAGCTACAGTGCATTTATTTTCCATTGTTAGCACACATCATCTTGTCACGGTGTAGGAATTGCTCAAATAAAAATAACTACCACATGAATTGCTTAATGTCTCCTGTCTCATCTGCCTATGGTTATCCGACAAAAGAGAAAAACACAAGCAATAGTCAAACCCTTGAGCCAGGGGTTGCTCTCCAGGGGTGAGTGGACCAGGCCAGCCTGGGCATGGAGCAGGCTTTGGCAGCCACCAGAGAAAGGGCAGTTCACAATCTTGGATTTACCCCAGAGGATTCTGGTATTTTAACTGCTGTGTGTTTGTTCCTCACTAGTTTCTCAATGTATGTAATTGTTCTGTCTTGGGTGCTCCCGAATGCACTGCTATACACATTTACTACTGAAGAATATACTGGCTACTTCTGGGAAAAGATGCTGATTTCTTTAATAAGATATAAAAATGGTTAATGTTTATTGAGCACATACTTGTACCAAGTGTTGTGCTGAGATATGCATGGGGTATCTCAGGTAATTCTCAGAACCTAGAGCCTGGGTGCTGCCACCAAGGTTAATTACAGTTGAGGAAAGAAAACATGGAAAAGGTGAGTAATTTACCTAAGGTTGCAGAGAAGTAAATCACAAAGCCAAGGAAGAACCCCAGGAGCCTGATGGCATTCAGGCTCTTCACAGTGACCCCGTATCCCTCCAGATGGTGGCAGCTCTTGCCTTGGTGTCTGTCAGGAGCCATTGGCAGAGCCTGCATTGCCCTCTTTGCTGAGTGCCCATTGTGCTGATATGTACTTGCAAACCACCAAAAGCAGCACTGGGCTGAAAAACAGAACTAAACATATTCTTGCAATATGATCTTGTGATCACACTTCTTGGTATTTACTCAAATGAATTAAAAGTTTATTTCCACCCCAAAACCCACCCGTGAACGTTTATAACATCTTTGGCTGTAAATGCCAAACCTTGGAAGCAACCAAGGTGTCCCTTTAATAGGTGAGTGGATGAACAAACTGTGATACACCCAGACAATGGAAAATTGCTCGTCAATAAAAAGAAGTGAGTTATTGAGCCACAGAAAGACATGGAGAAAACATAATGTGTATCACTAAGTAAAAGAAGCTAATCTGGAAAGGCTACATACTGTATGCATCCAGCTATGAGGCATTCTTGAAAAGGAATAACTATGGGGACAGTAAAACAATCAGTGATTTCCAGGGTTTGAGGAAAGAGAGGGATAAATAGATAAAGCACAGAGGATTTTTATAACCATAGAACTAGTCTCCATGGTACTGTAATTGTGGATATGTGCCATTAGATCTTTGTCAAAGCCCCTAGA
Organism: Carlito syrichta; assembly: GCF_000164805.1. Lineage (NCBI taxonomy): Eukaryota > Metazoa > Chordata > Mammalia > Primates > Tarsiidae > Carlito > Carlito syrichta. Next base: position 108,314 of record NW_007212190.1, read on the forward strand.
ACATGAAGACACCAAAAGTGAACCCTAATGTCAACCATGGGCTTTCATCAATACTAATGTATCAATACTGGCTCGCCAAATGTCCACTATTGTAAAATGTCCACTATTGTAAAATGTTAAAAATAGGAGAAATTAGTGAAGGAGTAGATGGGATCTTTCTGTGCTTTCCATTCAAGCTTTCTATAAACCTAAAATTTCTAGAAAAAAAGTTCTGTTCATTTTTTAAAAATGGCATCGGTGAACTTGGATGAGAGGGGCTAGGGAATAAGACTGGAAGACTATTTTTCACCCCTTTCTACCTTTTGCATGTTTCTATTTATAAAAAAAAACCAAATTAGATTTAAATTTTAAAAGCCATCTAAATGTCTCTTACATATTCGAAATAAATTGAAATTTTAAAAGCCAAGGTAAAAATTCTCAACTTTAGGTATAATCCTGAGGCAATAGCCTCTTGTTTGATCCATTTTTATTTCATTTGTTTATTTATTTATTTATTTATTTATTTATTTATTTATTTGGAGTCTCACTCTGTCACCCAGACTGGAGTGCAGTGACCGCTCCTGGCCACTGCAGCCTCGACCTGCTGGGATCCGGTGATCCTTCTGCCTCAGCCTTCCGAGTAGCTGGAACTACAGGCGCGCGCTACCACGCCCGGCTGTTTTTTGATTTATTGTAAAGATGAGGTCTCGCCAAGTTGCCCAGGTGGGTCTTGAACCTGTGGGCTCAGGTAATCCACTCACCTCGGCCTCCCAAAGCACTGGGATTACAGGCTGAGCCACCGAGCCCGGCTTATTTATTTATTCTTAGAGATGGAGTTTTGCTCTGTCACTCAGACATGATCATAGCTCACCGCAGCTCCAAGCTTCTGGACTCAGGCAATACTCCTACCTCAGCTTCCTGAGTAGCTGGGACTACAGGCCCAAGCCACCATACCCAGCTGATTTTTAAAATATTTTGTGGAGACTAGATTTCTACTGGTTGCTCTGACTAGTTTCAAGTTCCTGGCTTCAAGTGACCCTCCCTCTCCAGCCTGCCAAAATGCAGGGATGACAGCAGGAGCCACTGTACCCAGTCCCATTTTTTTTTTTTTTTTTTTTTTAGTTGGAGTCTCACTCTGTCACCCAGACTGGGGTGCAGTGGCCTCTCCCAGCCACCGCAGCCTCGACCTGCAGGGCTCCGGCGATCCTTCCGCCTCAGCCTTTCGAGTAGCCGAAATTACAGGCGTGCGCTACCACGCCCAGCTGACTTTTTGACTTATTGTAGAGATGAGGTCTCGCCTGCCCAGGCGGGTCTCAAACCGGCGGGCTCAGACAATCCACTCACCTCAGCCTCCCAAAGGCGCGGGATTACAGGCTGAGCCACCGAGCCTGGCTCCCAGTCCCATTTTTAATGAGGAAATGATAATCTCCATGTTCTTGACTCATTAGAAGTACTAGGCTCAAGAATGACCCTGGTGAGAAAGCAGTGGGGTCCTATCTGAAGAGACTGGGGGCCACTATAGACCTTCCTGCCCTTTCCAGCACTACATACTTTTATTTGCTCCTCAGGGGCTCTGGAGAATTCACACTGGTGGTTCGGTTTGCACTCTGAGGTCACTGAAGTGAGCCTGGGAGAAAGGGGAGGAAAAGAAGGCCAGGAAAAAGAAAAGAACAAAGAAAGAGAGAGAAAGGAACAAAGGACAAAGGACGAAAGAGAGATGGAGGGAGGGAGAGAGGGAGAATGTAATTTTACTGGGCCAGTCAGGAAGTTGGTGTGGCTTCCCATTCAAGGCTTGAACTTGTCAAGCGATTCCCAAAAAAGAAAGAAGCGTACCTTCATATTCATTTTCTAGTGAATAATGGGGCTAGAGTTTTTTCCCTATTCTTCTCCACTTCAAACCGTGGAAGGGACACTAGACCAAACGGCGGCGAGCTCGTATCTGCCACCATTTCCTGCATCCTCACCACCAGGCCTGGTAGACACCATTAATCATGCAACATTCCATCTGTGAGCCTGTCATTCGGGCTGCTCCCTATGGTCAGAGAAGCAGACAGCATGCACACGCCAAACACTTGGCTGCAAGGGTCTTCAGTGATGACGGGATGGAGAAGTTACTTCTCTTTGCCTACCTTTTAATTTTCACCAAATTCAATTTACTCTTACGGAATGAGGCAGCTATGCTTAGAGCGAAGGGAGCAAACCCAATTTTGTTTGGCTTTCTTGCTGAACTGAAGACATTAGAGATTTTAAACATCACTGAGCAGTGTTGATACAGTGGAAACTCCTCCCTCCCACCCCCTCCACACATCCCAAATCTGATGCAATTGGGGACTATCTGAACAACTTGTTTTTCTATTTAATCAGTTGAAGAATGCTTGATTTTAAATACAGAATCAGTTAGGACAAGAATATTGTTTAGTTGTATTACACATAAATGACTTTAGAATGGAAACTTGCAGTTCTGTTTCCCCCCAGAGGAAGATTGTATCCATGAACTCTGATATACAAGGGAATTTCCCAAGCTATGGAATATTATTTTCAACATGAAATTTTATTTGGGATATATATGGACCCCCAAAGGTTTCAATAAAATTTAATTATTGGCTTAATGTAAAGTCCCCAAAGAACCAGGACTGATGGCTCCTTCCCAGGCAGAGGAAGTTTTCAGGGTCTTGTCTGACTCTTCCTGCAGGAACCAGAGGCAGCTGGCTTCAGTATACTTTTGGGTTCTTCAAGATGAATCTTTAAATGGCACCACAGTTTGAACATAAATGCAAACACCAGAAAGGTTTGATCTTATTTCTAGAAGTGAATTAATAATATCAGGAAGTAAATAATATACTCTGGCTGCGCATGGTGGCTCATGCCTGTAATCCCAGCATTTTGGGAGGCCAAGGTGAGAGACTTGCTTGAGCCCAGGAGTTTAAGACCAGTCTAGGCAACATAGCACGACCTCATTTCTAAAAAATCAAAAAATTAACTGGGCAAGGTGCCAAGTGCCTGTTGTTCCAGCTACTTGGGAGGCTGAGGTGGAAAGCTTACCTGAGCCCAGGAGGTCGAGGCTACAAGGAGCCATGATCATGCCACTGCACTTCAGCCTGGGTGAGGGAGTGAGATCAGATCCCGACACAAAATATACATACATACATATATATATATATATATACTCCAACTTTCTACATCCTCTTCTGGATTATACGACATCTTTGGGTAAAAAAAAAATGCACCCTGAGTTTTATTGCATGCATTTCTCTTGAGGTCAAAAGTGGACTTAGGCTGTTCACCACTCCCACCCCCACTCTTGCTGAGATTTCTCATTATGCCACAGAGATGTGAATTCATGTGAGAGCAAGATGTGAAGTCACAGGAAAAAAGGAGGTGAATGTGGCACAGTTCTCAACTTTGGCCTCACTCATGCCATCCTCCAACTAAGACGCTACATTTAAACTTGAAGAATACCAAGTGAAATTCTTGAAGAATGAATGTCTTTCCCAAATTAAATACTTCATTCATTTCCACTGACTTTTCGAATAAGGCAGCAACAAACTACCTCTCATTTACTGAAGACTGCTTCAGCCACCTTGCCAAATGTATTACATACTTTATCTATCTTCAGTCTTTTCTGTGACCCTCTGGGTGCTGTTATTTCTGCTTCACAGATAAAGATGAAGATACTGACACTTAGAGAGGATACATAAGCATCACCATCAATCATCATCATCTTTGAATTAGGTATTTCAGGGGTGGTTCTTATTCTTGCCACCTTCTCAAATTCAGTATTTAAGCACATTTAATCTGAGAGTATGAAAATAAGGATACTTTTTCTAAGAAAGCAAAGATGAATGGAAAATTACTGATTTAACCAAGTGCAAAAAAACTTATTTTATTTTATTTGTTGAGATTGATATGAGCATCCTAAGGAGGATTGAGTGCCTTTCATGGATTTTATTTGTTCACTTACAGCACAACATGGTTAAGCAAAAGGTGAACCCTGGGAGAGGTGCAATTGCATATGGCGCCACTCAGAACAAAAAGCCTTCAGCCCCATTATGTTTTAGGGACCTGTGTCAATTGTTCAACCTCCAGTCTTTCCCCTTCTTCCTCCTCCCCACTGCCAGGACTCATATGTGTGCACAATCATCACAGGAGGGAGGAAAGTTTATTCTCCATAAACAATTTGCTCATTGGCCACTCTTTGAGTCTGCCAACCAGGTTGCCAATTCTGATGTAGACACCTGTCCATTTGGAACAGGAATGAAAACAGTCACTCATTTTCTAGAAACCATCAAACACCCTGTCAGTGAACAACAGCTCTCCATTCACTGCAATCTGGGCAAGACATGAATGGGTCACATCTATAGACAATTACTGATCCTCCAAGCCATTCTGCTTCCTTCAGATTGATGAAAGTTTCTGATCCCTTCCCTACAATGTAGTTTGAGGAGGAGTATCTTTTAATGATGATGATCAGCTGGGTGCAGTGGCTCATGGCTGTTATCCCAGCACTTTGGGAGCCAGAGGAAAGAGGATTGCATGAGTTCAGGGGTTCGAGACCAGACTGGGCAACTTGGCGAGGCCTTATCTCTACAATAAATCAAAAAACTAGCTGGGTATGGTGGTATGCATCTGTATTCCCAGCAACTTGGAAGGATCATCTGAGCCCAGCAGGTCAAGGCTACAGTGCCCATGAGCATGCCACTGCACTCCCAGCCTGGGAGACAGAGTGAGACTTCAGCTAAAAAAAAAATGGTGATAATAAGTTGTTGAAATTTTACTTTCTGTTATCCAAATGGGGTTTAAAGCAATGCTATCAGATAACTTGCTAATAGGAGTACAAGGTCAATCCATACTTTAAGGTGGCTTCCTGAATGACATATTCATTGCTGCAATAACAAGGAAGACAAATTTCCAACCACATCAGTATTTGATACTGAAAACTGCATCATTTCTAATAGAAGCAAGTACATTTTCTTCTCCCCCTTCCATCCGTGTGTGTGTGTGTGTGTGTGTGTGTGTGTGTGTGTGTGTGTTTTAGAGGACTCTTTGGCTCACCTTATTCTTTGTCTGGTAAGATACTGCCCTGATCTTTCTAAGTTTGAAATCCTCGTGAGTCTTGGCTGAAGATATTTTAGGTTAGTGCCACTTACTACTTTCAGATGAAATAAAATATTATCATTGAAGTAAACTTTCTGAGAAGTCTGGATTCCGTGTTTAGGAACTCCCGCCTGGAGGAGGCTGGGAACTAAACGTGGGTTTAATGTTGTTATGAGCCAGGCGGCTGAACTGAGTAACAATACAAGTCTGTTGGACATGTCTTCTGGGTTGTCACGTTCAATTTGCACATGACCTCCTGGCCAAAAAATGGAAAAGAAATGGTAGAATGTGGGACTGAAAGCTCATATTATTGCTTTGACAGCTTCACTCATCTAGAAGTAATGCAAAATGCAATTTATATTTATACACTCTGACCTCCTGCGCAGAGAAGGAAAGTATCTAATGATGGGCCGAGGTAGTAAAGGAAGAAACAGATCTCAATACGGCTGGAATTTGTCTACATTTTTGCTTTTCAACCATTCAATTACAGTCAAAAGATAAATGAAACACAGAGAGGACACTGGTGAGGTAGTGACACAATTATTTTTATAGTGACTGGGTTCTGGCTTTGAGTCTTGGCAAAGGTGGCTGCAACACGCCTTATTTCACAGGAGACAGATAATCTGCCTGCTCCCACTGGACAAAGACCCCTCTGCTTGTAGGTGCGTCATTAGACCCATTAGAGGGAAAAAGACACCAGCGAGTCAGTGACACTCTGGATCTGCATTTAGAAATTCTTGAGAGAGGCTGACACATTAATCCTATTAAGCAAGATAAATCAAGTCAGGCCTGGTAGTAACTGGGGCATTATTCACTTTTGAGTGGAAATAGGCAGTGCACAGAAAGTACAATTTTCATTTGTACTTCAGGAAATCTACCTTTTTTTTTTCATGTCCCCAAATAGCTTCTTTTTTTGAGTAGAACTGGGGAGATCCTCAATACATTCTGAGTATTTCTGACCAATGTTTTAAAGGAACACCATTTTCGGTAACTATGGCTTCAAAGTTTCTACAAAAGGAGGACTCATGGGGGAAAAAGATTCAGGCTTTTTCCAGAGAATAAAGGGGACAGAAATAATCACCTTCGCAAAGTCAGCAGCACCTGCAAAACTGATGACAAAGTAACACAGTAAGATGTTCACATCAAGAGCCTTACTGAGACACAGGGATCAACCTTAAGAAATAAAACATAAGAGAAGTGGAAGATCGCAATTAACAATGAAGTGCATAGCATTCCTAAACCAATTGCTCAGTCACAAGTGCAGATTTCTATATTCTTTCCATCTTTTTCTTTATTTTTCTTCTTTGGGGATCAAAAGGTCTCTGCCGCTTGATCTTCTAGATATTAAACTTCTCCCTACCATACCCCACCCATGCCTTCAGATGCCGAAGACAGAAGTGCTTAAAAACAAACAAACAAAAACCACAACGGAATGGACTTCTATGTGGAGGAATATCAAAGCACTCCTACTCTCAAATCAAATCTTCCTACTTTCCCTCTCCTGTCACAGTTTATACGGCAAACTTTTCCCACCTCCTTCCACTCTCAGCCCCCCAAAGCCCTCTGAGGAAGTCATCTGCAGAGTTCAACTGGCCAATTTCTCCAGGTTTCCTTTAGAGAATAAATTGAATACAGTCTGGGTTTTGAAAGCATTGCTTTAAAGGTTTTCAGGAGCTTGCAAGCACAGAAAGAAATTAGCAGAGAATGGGTGGATTGGAGGAGTGGGTGAGAAGGCAGGGTGCAGGATGCAGGATGTCTGAAGCCAGCTCTCCAGAGAGGGAATACTCCTGGGGTGGGGGGCAGGCAAGTAGGGGAGGCAGGGGATGTTGTTTCCCTTTCAAGGGCTGGATGAGAACCATCTAACCCCCTCCTAAAAGAGGTGTTCTGGGTTGGACAAGGGCCCTAAGTGTTAGGGAGTAGACACTCTAACACTATCTCCACCAGGGGCTCCCTCACTTCCTTTAAACAAACTAAAGACAAAATAAGGCTCTAGGAAGGCAGCCTGGGCTGTCCCTCATCTCCAGTCGCCTGCCTCCTTGCCTGCCTTCCTACCCACCTCACCCCCCACCCCAAATTAGGTGACATCAAAGCCATGGCTTCTTCTCTGTCAGTTAACAGTTGAAGAATGCCTGGAGACTCTCATGCTCCCATAGGTGACCGTAGGGGGATTCCAAGGTGACTTCCCCGGTGGTGGTCAGGTAAGAAGTAAATGGGGATGTCGGTGGGTGACCGGCGCCCCCAGTTGCTGGGGAACGTCTCTGTCAGGAAGATGCAAAGCTAGACATCACACCGGGCCACTCAGACTTGTACCAGGACCGCACACTGGACCAGGCCAGGCGGTCTGCGGGGGATGGGGGTGGGTGGGTGGGTAGGGGGTGAGGTGAGGCAGCTCATTTCGATCTCTTTGTGAGGGGGATGTGGACGCCGCCCTCGTCGCGTTTCCCCACCTGGGAGGGATTAGGGCGCCATCTGTGTTAGCCCTTCACGTGCACATGCAGGACAGAAAATTTCCAGCACATCGTTCTGTTTCGATTCCAGGTTTATGAAAATAATTATAGGATAGGTTTGGCCAATTGAGGAAGCAGTTAAATTACTCCAGGGAAAAGCTACCAGAATGCCGGAGACGTGACCTCAGTATCATTCTTCTATTTCTCTCCATCCCGTTGGGTAGCTCTCTGTCAAACCCCCTCCAACTAAAAAAAAAAATGCATATGGCTCGTCTCATTTTGAGGACTATTCGGAACAGCACGTGTGCACGCGGTCCCAGGGGTCCAGATCCTCCCACAGCCGCTCCCCGGCACTCGGCGATGCGATCCCCGCGGGGCCAGACCAGGGGCGGGGAGGAAACTCCGTCCCGCGCGCTTTCAGGATGTCGGGGTCACCTCCTCCACGCCGTGCGGGGCCTGGGAGCGCGCGGCCGGAGGGAGGGCGGCGCGGGCCACGGTCTCCCCGACCCGCCTCGCAGGAGTTAAACCCAGAGGCAGACAAAAGGGAGGCCGCCGGCTCCTTTCCTGGGCTGTCAGTTGAAAATAGAACCGCTGCCCTCTGGACTTGAACTCCCGACGGAAAGGGCATTTTATTACAGGTTATGACAAGTTGCCGAGAGACACGGGGAACTCAATAAGAAGGAGCGGCGAGTGGAATCCAAAGCGCTCGAGATGCTTGGAAGACAGAGCGAAGATGGCCTCAAAGGATAGGAGTTCGCAGGACCCAGATGCCATCTCCCGCCAGGCCCGGCGCGACCGCGCGGCGGGAGCCGGACTCAGGGAGTAGGGGACTCCCCAGCCGCAGCGCCCCCCAGCCGGGCGCGGCCTCGAGCCACCCGACGCACCCTCCGCCTCTTCCGAGCCTCCTCCAACAGGCCTCGGGCCAGCCACTGAACGTCCCTGAAAAATCGGTACCAACTCCCTCCCCCCCAGATGTGCTACTGGGAGTTTCAGATTCGATGCAGGAAATCTACACTTCCCTCCTCCCGGGCGCCGTTACTTTCCCGACCTCTGGGAGAATGAGAATGGATAGAAATGATGTCTTTCCTCCTGTTCTCCTCCACGAGACTTTCTTCGACTAATTTTGTTTTCTCTGAGTGTTCTTTCTCTCACCTAATTCAAACAGGACCAACATGAAATCCAGCCAGAGACTGTATTTTCTGCCGGGTGGGAGATGCTTCTTTGGGGATTTCTGCGAAGTCTCATCGGTTGCTCAGGGTCCCTCGGACCGCGCTGGCTGTGCAGGATAGGGAACACAACTTTCTCCCTGGAAAATTTCCAAATGTTTTTCATCACCTATCACACTGGAAAATAGTTCTGTCTGCACGAGTGCCCAGACCTGCAGAGCCTTGTCCTGACCTGAACTCACAGTGTGGTAGGGAACCCCCAACAGAACACAAAACAGCACCCTAATTGGAAGTGGAGTTTGCAGGATTCCAGTTGGCCTGAGAATGCCAACTTGGTGGTGGGGGAGGAGGGGGTAGAGGGGAGAAGCGGAGTTATCAGAAACGCAAGAAAGGATGTGGAAGCAGCCTTGTGTTCCAGAAGGGGTGATGTGTTCATCCCAATCCCATTCCCATCACCCTCATCTAGAGTGGTTAGTAGTTTGCAAAAGCAAGCCTTCCTGCACAATTCATTCCCTTGAAGCGTCTGAATTCAACCAAAGCCAGAAACTAGAAACTCTCTACCAGAGATACATGCCACGCTGTGGCAAAGTGCTTAAAAATAAACTAGAGTCTCCTCTTTTCTCTCACCCTTCAAAAAATGCAAATAAAACACGAACAACCTTGTCTAACTCTATCATTGAGGAGGGACAGAGATAAGTGGCAACTATGCAGCTAGTACCCACGCGGGCCTCCCATTTCCTGAAGGAGGACCAGGTGCTGCCATGTTTAAAAAATTACTGAAGCAATTGCCTTTGCTGGTTTAACCGTGACAATGTAACAGCCCCCAGAAGTGTTAAATAGTGGTTTCAAATAGGCTGCTTCTTGGAAACATGATCTTGGACACACAGTTACTTCTCTCCCCACTGTGTAACATTTCCGCACCACCCCAACTTTGTTTTCCCTACCTGGACTCATTCTTTTACTATAAACTTTTTTTCAGAACTATTTACTCTCCTCCTGTCAAAGTGTGCCTGATTTGGATAAACCTTAATTACCTGTTCTCCCTCTGGAACTCTCAGTTACACCTTCTTCCAACAACTTATATCAGACATATAAATAGTCTTCCATCTCGAGTTTGTGATAGAAGTTGAGGATTCCTTTTAAAAACACTGAGCCCAAAACACAAGCCCTCAGTGCCCATTCTGTCCAGAGCAGCTGTTGCAAAAACTTACGTTAAATGGAAAGAGCCATGAAACTAAGTGGAAAATACACCTCAGAAAAGGCATTTTACATCACTGACGTCACAAAACAAATAAAATGGAAGCTATTTATTTTTCCATCATGATGTGTACCACAGTGATAATTATAACTGGAAGATAAGGCTCTATTTCCTAAAGTACAAATTTAGATGTGTTATTTTTGTTTTAAAACTCTTCAGAACTTAAAAAAAAAAAAAAGCAAAACTGTGGCTCTTCAAATTGTTATCCATTTGCCACTAACCAGGAAAAAAAGTTTGCAAAACTATAGGATTCTTTTGATAAAGTAAATACTACATGGAAAAGTTTTAACTCTCACGACAGAACACTCTTTTCAAATATTTTGCTCTTGAAAATATTGGGAGAGATAAATCATAAACGAAATCACATTCCTGGCTTGGTCTGTGTAAACTGGGATCCTTAAACATCTTCTGGGACAATCTGAGCAATAGAAAAATGCCAACTAAATTGAGCAAAATGCTCATTTCTGCATTTCGGTAAAATCTTAACAGGTAAGGCTTAATCTTTGCTTCTCCTTTTCCTCTCACTTCCTCTCTGGCATCTGGTTATATTTTGACTCATACTCCAGAATCTAACATGCTTAGAATGTCCTTGATTTCACATATGTCTGCCCTGTCTATGCTCTGTATCCCTACCTCTGGCTGGAAACATTACATTGTTGAAAGGAAAAAAACAAAACAAAACAAAACCCCCACACATCTCAAACTTTCTTCTATGCCCTTCCCCAAAAAAAGATAATAGAGAGATTTAAGTCAAAGACATGTGAAGCTGTCACCAGCAATGCTGTCTTTAAAAAAGTTGTAAAAAGAAGAAAGGTCATCTATAAGAAAGTTAAAATAAGAACCATTGTCTGTAAGTGAAGTTACCCTGGCAACTTCTCTATTGTGGCACAAAATATGAACAGAATTGCCATTTGATAGTATGTAGGAATGAAGATGCTGGCAAGGAGGAAGAGGACACGTTTGTAAGGAGGGGTAAGGGAAAATAGAAAAGTCTCCAGGAATATTGTTTTTTGCACCCTCATCTTTGCAAATCTTCCTGGCAGCTTGGAGCAGTGTCGGAAGGCAAGGTGAGGAAGTGATCAGGCTCTCCGAGGAAGGTTCAGGCAGTTTTCACCTCTTCATGTGGAGAGTGGGGGGCATCTCTTTTTTTTTACGGGTTTCCTCCCTTCGGAGGCTTGGAATGATAAACTCGAGTGGCCGCATGTCAGCCCATGTCCATTTTCTTTAGCAAACTTGACATAATGGAAGAAATATGACACGTGAATTATTAAAGAGGAGCTAGTTGACTTCTAACCCTGGTTGCTTTCTTTGGACCCCATTACCTGCAAATTTATCTAGCAATATACTGAAAGAATTACAGGGCATGAGAGCTGGAAGGAAGAGAGAAAGCAGAGCTGGGGTTTGTGAAAATATCAGGGGAAAGCTGGTGCTTTGCCTTACCATTTGCACCACTCAAGGGGATGAATAATACGTTTCAGAAAACAAACCACTCCTCTGAGAAGGAGGTCAGTTTCTCTGTCCAAAAAGAAAGCAGAAATGAAATTCAAAGGATATTCAATACCACCCCTAACTCTCTCCAATCTCCATTCTCTTCAGGCAGAGCTTCTCAGACTTTTCATTTTTTCTGTTTCTAATGTGATTTAAATTAAATCCTTATCTTTATAGGCAAGAATCATATAAGGAGCTTTTCTCCTCCTTTTCTTCCCTCTATTTTTTTTTCCTTTTGGATACAACTCCTGTTTTCACTTATTTGCAAACACTTCTCAAAAGATAGATAGAGACATTTTCCATGCACACTTAGAGATAGTTCACAGACCCTTTCCAAGTTAGACTCTTCCAAAACTTTAAAAAGCATTCAGTGACTATTTAATTTGGGCAACCAATATGATTATAAAAACCACCAATGTCATTCAGGCATTCAGACAAAAGTTTCTTTGTGTTAATTAAGCAGCCATTATACTGTGAGGTTCAGTAACTGGGCAGATGTTTCTAGAATAAAATAGGAAGGAATGTATTGAATACTTTGGAGTTTCTTTTAAAATAGACAAGAGGAGGAACACAGGAAAAGATAATCATTATTATTATTACTCAGTCCTGTGGTCATAGATTTGTATATCCTGTTGCCAAGGTGAAGGTAATAATTGAATCTATCCCAAATTTGAGTGATGAAGTAATCAGAAATGACTCCATCTGACAGAAGAGCCAGGAGGCAAGTGATGGATACTATTGTCCAAACGTGACCCTCCATTAACACCACCTATCGGCATCTGGATCCTGTCACTCGTTCCCATCCCAGAGCCAAGAGGGCTGCCCGGCATATTCCAAGCATACTTTGAGGGCAGCCATGCTGTGCTCAAACCTGCATCAGCTAAATAGGTGGGAGGTTAACCTACACCCTGCTCCCTCTATCTCCCCTCGCCTTATTACCCCCTCCAGGTCCATTGTTTGGTAGGTGCAGGCAATTTGCTCCTTATCATGCCTGTGTTGATGAGAGCTTTTTATTAATAACAAAGGGAGAAATGGTATTAATATTAATTAACACAATAAAATGAAACAGTTTTTGGAATCCACCAAATGAATAATATCATCATCTAATTGGAGCTAGAGAGAAAGGGGAGGAGGAGGGGAGGGAGCAGTGAGGAGGAAGGGGGGGGATACAGATGACCTACTGGGTGACAGGCACAGGTTGGAAGGGTGACATTTTATTGTAAGCCTCCCAATGAAAGGAAGAAAAGGAAGGGACCAGTCAATTTAATGCAGGGACCAAGAGTGCAAGAGTGTTGCTAAGAGACAGAGATGCTGGTAAAGTTCTATCAGAAGCACTACTCTGACCTTATGCAAATAGAGGCGGCCAACTCTTTGTGGAACGGCTGAAAATTCCACCCCCTGTGTCACCAATACCTGGCATCGAGCCTTTTATTCAAATGTTCTCTAAAAACACACACAGAGGATGTGACAAAGCATGACACATTTAGGGGCTTTAACAAAAAAAAAATACCACAAAGAAAATGGGGGGTAATAATAATAATAATAATATTTTTTAAAACCCAGAAAAAAACAACACCAGATCTTCTTGTGGAAATGTCACCTATCTTTGCCTTCTGGCACTGTCATTTTCCTTTAGTTGAAAAATAACCCAAAGATTCAGAAATTGCCCTCTCATTGCGGAAATAGAAGCTTATTAAGACAGCACAGTGGTGCTCATAGTACAGTCATTAATTCACAGCCTGAAAAGTGTGAGAAGGGGATGGTGCGAGGGTGAGTGGGTGGGAGATGCGAGAGCTGGGTACAGACGAGAGAATTACAGCCGATCCTACCCCCGTAACAAAATAAGTATGCCTTTCTTCTGTTTTATCAACCCACTCTAGGGCAAGGTTACCTGCAAAAAGCCAGAGGCAGCAGAGCCAGTGGGCTCTCTCAGGAAGTTGAATGTCCTTCCAGTTAAAATGAGGAGGCCCAACTCATCCCGGGCTGTTGAAGGGTTCCTGCGGCCAAAGGGAGTAAGAGGTGGCATGCCACACACACGCTCACCCAGCATCCCTGTGGGGTTCTACAGAGGAGGATGCTCCCCGGCTGCCCCTCTGTGCCAGAAGGTGCCCTGAGAGCTGGACGCTGCTCCATGCCTGACCTTGCAGCTCTACTGCACAGTCCTCTGGAGGATGAGAGGATGGTGAGAGAAACTGACCACAAAACCCAGTGTGGCCCGGCCGGGAGCAGCTGGGTGTGCTGTCCTGTGGGACCCTTTAGGCAGTCAGTCTCTGAGCTTGGTCTTTTGTGCACGAACACTTCCAAGCCTTTAGGCCAATTCTCTCTCTTTCCCTCTCCCTCCTCCCCTTGAGGGTCCAAGTTAGCATTTGGCTGGGTTGTTTGTCACATGGAAAATCAGTCTCCCAGGAAAATCACCTGAACCCTAAGATGCCAAGCCTGAAACGTTTAACATCACAGGAGGAAAAATAGATGATTTTCACAGTTCTTGGTGGAATTTGTTCCCCCAGGGCTACCTTCAGAGCGCAGCTTATGGAGCTTTTGGAGCCCAAGGCTGGAAGTGGGTGGAGGGCTGGGAGGAGGGCGAAAGGAGGGAAGAGGGAAGGGGCTTTTCCACTGCCCTGCCCCTGCCAGCCCCAGCAGCCTGCACCCAGGACTGGCCGCCGCAAGACCCCAACACAACCTGGAAATTTCTGCTTGCTCCTCATTCCTCTTCCAGAAAGGACACCTGTCAAGTGGAAGAAGAGAAACATTTCTGATAAGCCAGGGCAGACCATCACAGACACAACTTCGCAGACTCCATTTAGCCAGCGTGCCCCTTACCCACCCTCCTTCCTTCCTCACTTTTGATTTCAGTGTTGACAAAATACACACTGTTACGCATCTTTATGGTAATAGTTGCAAATGAGGACATTTGGCGGCTTGGGGGTCGTTGTGGGCGTTCAGCGGTGGGGAACTTCCCAGGGCAACTTCTCCCTAGGACCCTCCCCTCTTAATGGTGGGACTTTTCATAATGTGCACAATACTATTAAAATTTCATATTAGCAGTGTGTATGGTGAACTTTGTAATGGGAAATTCAATAGCTGCTGTAAATATTAATGGAATATGAAATGAAGCCACAGCCTCGACCAGCCCTGACAGTAAAACGGAGCGAGCATGTGGCGGCCCCGGGGCAAAAGAGGCATTTCCTCTTGTCGCTCTCGCTTTATTACATTAGCGCGGGCCTCCCCGCGCCGGCGTGGGCTCAGAAGCCGAGGCGCCGGGTCACCCATGACAAATGTCCCCGCGTCGCGCCAACAGGCCCCGCCTGGCCCTGCCACTCCATCTGCCCCATCGGCCCCCGGAGAGTGCTTGCGGGTGTCAGTTTCAGGTAAAGAGCTCTCGAAAGCGCAAAAGTCTCCAAAAAGGTTACGGGCTCCAGCGCCTCACCGGGTCCCCGCAGCTTGGGCGGCTGCTGCCGCAGGTAGGGTTCTGCCCGGGGAGAGGGGAGAACACCAAGCGCCCGTGTTAAGGAACCCTAAGAGCATTTCCAGGGCTGAAAGCGCTGTGAGGGCAGCCGGTTCCGAGCTCCCACCTTCGCCTTGATCCTGCCTCGCCCCCTGCCCGAGGGACGAGCCTCAGGACTGAGCATGAGGCTGGGTGGAGAGGGACGCAGGGGCGATCCAGGCCAGGATTAGGGGCCAGGTCACCCACTCCCGTCCCGCGCCCCCCCCCCCCAGTCCTGGCGCTGCACGGGGTCTTGAAGTGCCCCCAACATGCTCCCTCTGGGTACCGGCCGCCCGAGGGGAGCCTGTCTGCAGGGATCTGGGGACTCTCAGACCCTAGGCCCAGGGGGCTGCCAGCCTAGCTTCAGCCGTGGCTCGGATCTCCTGGAAACCGGTGGGGAGGGTGTGCGTAGACCCTGGAGAAGCAGCGCTGATTGGGGCTGCGGACAGCCACGTTGGATCAATTCCGAGCGCCGAGGAAGGTCCGGGAAGGCTCGACGCGCTGACAAACGTGGCCGTCAACACCTCGAGCTGCCCGGGCGAGTGATTTCAACAGGCCAGGAGAGACCCGAACTGCTTGAGTGGCAGGCGACGCCTTTCCTCACTCCCAGTATTTACCTTGCACCGACGGCACTTAGGAGAGCTTAGTTTTAGATGGGGCATTAATCTTCGCTTGTTAAGAGACAGGCTGTCAGCGTCTAACCAGGGGCTTCCACCCTCCACGGGTCACGCCCTCCCCCTGCGCTGCTCAGCCACTCCTCACCTAGTCCTGGCAAAGGCGCGCAGTGTCGCTCGACGCAGGGGTTCAACCCGGCCAAAGTGAGCGAGTTGGAGATGCCAGGCGCTAGCGCTCGGCTCAAGTTAAAATCGACTTCAATAAGAACTCCTCCTGGGCCGCTCAAGACGGCCCTGGCGCCAGCCTCCTTCATTTTTGCCTGCTAGCAAGTGTGGAGGGTGGAGGAGGACTTCATCACAGCCAGAAGCTCTTCTTAAGCCACGGAGCACACAGGCGCTGACACCCTCGCTGCCAGCTCAGGGCAATTGTCTTCCCATTTCCCTGCTGCTGACCCCAGGTTTCACAGGTGTGAAGTCATCGACGATCTCCCTTTTACCACCTGCTCAGTGGGGTCGCTTCTCTCTTAAGCTCACTGGGGGCTCCTCCCTTTTGAATTGTTTCCTGCCCAGTTATTTTTTCCCCCAATTAATCCAGAATATTTTTCTCAACTGCCCCAGATAAATGCAAACTGCAGTGCTGAAATGAACTGAAATAAGAGTGGGATTGAAATGCACCAGGGGTTTCACCACAGGGATTGTCGCAACAAGGTAACCACGGCTTGGAGATCCGCTGAGATGCTGCAGGTGTGACCTGTATTCTCCACGACCCTCAAGCCGGCTTCCTCATCCCCAGTCGCCCACACGGGCACACTCCCTGGTTAAATAGTTTGCTCCTCACTGTCGCTAAATAGTTGCTCCTCGCTGTGGTTTTGGCGCCATTAGATCAGCACCCTTCCCTCTTTTGACAACTTCTTCCACTTGCCCTTTAAAAGAGTTACACTTTCTAAGAAGACTTTAAAAAAAAAAAAAAAAAAAGGACAAGAAATGGATATAGGTTTTGTAAGTGTTAAATAACTTTCTCAGCGTGCATTAAAGGAAGATTGTATTTTATCAACAGCTGATTGATGCAGCCGTGTGATCCTGTGGGTTCGTCCATGGTATCATATTTATTTAACCTGCTGGGGGACCGTGTGCAGGGGCAGCCTGTTCACGCTGACAAGAGCATGCACATTACACACTACCCCAGGTATTTTGATTGATTGTTCCCACCCCAAAGCCTTTGGATCATAATTTAGCACAGCGGGTTCTGCATCACAGACGAGGTTAAAAAAAAAAAAAAAAATCCTGTAACAGATTTCAATGAACAACTAAACTATTGCCAAGAAACCTTTCTCCACCTGCGACCCCCAAATATTTTAAATGCCTCTGGAGATGGTTCAGTTTGTATAATTAATAATTACAGGGCACACAATCTTTATTTACCTTAGTTCCCTGAAGTGTGATCAGATTATTCATTTTATATCTGTGGCTAGATCAACACTTCCTTAACTGGGGGTGGGGGAGAGGAGTGGCATGGGGGTGGGGACAAATGTCAAATAGTGTGGTGTTCTCTTTCACTCCCACGCTTTCAGTAGTAGGTTTGGGGTATGGAAGTGGTAGAAAGGCAGATAAAATGGTTCTTTTTCACAGACATTCTCCCGAGGTTACTCTGGGATTTCGTTCATAAAGTCCTTTGGCAGTAAACTCAATTTATACTGCCCCTACTCACCCCCATCTTTCTGGACAAGGAAGAATTTTTTTTTAACAGGTGGCAAATTGTAGTGTGTGGAATAAATTTTCATATTTTTGTCTTTTCAAATAAATAATCTCGAAGGTCTGGGCACTTCCTAAGTGGTTCTGAAAGTTGTGACTTGAAATGATCACTCCCTAGGGCAGGACCAATGAATAATTACTTGTGATGAGATTTCCAAAAAGGAGACTTCTCCTTGACACCTTTTTCCCCTAACACCAGCAGAGCACATGCCTTTGTACTAACTAATGTGTATTTGTGATTTTCTTTTTACTATATTAAAATTGGGTCACATTTTTTTCTGTCCATCTTTATGGATTGCTGTTATTCTGGCTAGCAGTATTTTTTCTGTTTGTTTGCATAAGTCAAGTTTTGAGCCTGTGCTGATTTCTTGTGACAGAGAGGCTGCCTATTGTGCTTGGTGTTTTTACATGTATCTTTTAGAGACTTTTGAAGCCTGAAAAGGCAATCTTAGTATGTATCTGTTTGCCATTAGGGTTTTATTTTGTCATTCTAGGTTGGATGGGAAGGTCATTACCAAGGTGGTTAATTGCATTTGTGTATAATGCTGCACAGGAGGGTGGGGATTCATAGCATTTAAAGATGTTACATGCATAATTGCCTCAAATAAGTCAGCACATCTAGACCAGTTTTTTTTTTTTTTTTTTTTTTTGCTTCTTCTTCAACTCTTAGGTTAATATTGGCAGAGGTGGGAGCTGGGGGTGAGGGGAAGTTTCTTGTATACTCAATGACGGTAGATGATGGCAACATTGGTTATTAGAACTTTCTTCCTCATTCTTGAATGTTATTATTCACAAAAGTGTACCTTTTGGCTTGATTGTATACCTTAAAATTGATGATTACATCAACCAAATGTGATATACACTTTGCATTCCAGTGAATATTTTCATTAATCAAATGTCCCTTATTTGTGCAGACATGAAGCCTTTCACTTATTGTCTCATATTTGGGGAAGATTTGGGAAATCCTTATGGCATGCCTTCTTTGCGAGTAATATAGTCAGCAACTCTTTTTATCCCTAGATGTTGCTATTTATCCTTAGATGATGTTTGATGGCAAAAACCATATTATTCATGAAACTCTGGGAGATGCATCTTTCTGCTGAGCAAACAGTCATTTCCAAAAAGTAAGTACAGACGTAATATCCAAAGAGAAACAGGACGGGTGGGCTGGCAAAGGTAATATTTCCTCATATCTCAGTGACAACCAGAGGTACTAAGGCAGACCAAGAAAAGTGGGGGGGGGAAGGTCAATTTGTGATGTCGAAAATCTACACATTTTAATCACTTGAGCTAAAGAAGTTTTGAGATACCATGTGAATTTCTTTGTAGTCATTTTCCAAAAAACCTTAGAAATCATTGATTTGCATTGAAAATAATTTTAAAAAGTCATCTACTACCAGATTTCTTTAATAGAATATATGCACATTACCTATAATAATGAAGAAAATTTCACATGTTGTTTCCCAGGGAGTAAAATACATTGAATAGGTCTCTATATATTTTAAAGGAACACTTGGGCCATATTTGTTACATGCTCCCACATATGTACACATACAATTAAGTTCCTTGAAATTTGGCCACTTCCTAGATGCGTATATCCTGGCAAGTTACTGAATTTCCCTGTTCCTCAGTTTCCTCTTCCAGTGAAATAATAATAGTATGCACTCCAGGGACTGCTGTAAAGAATTAATTAATTTAAATGAAGTTCTTGCTGTGTTCTTGGTGTGTAGTTATTTCTAGACATGTATCAGCTATTATTTATAGCTCACAGTAGGCATTGATATTTTACTAATATTATTATTGACAACAATGTTTTTGTTCTGGTCACCTAGAATGTTCTGAACAGACTTCATAACTTCAACTCTAAATGTGAGACAGTTCTAGTATGACTTTGCTCAAAATCTGCAGAGTTGCTCAAATCTGAGTGCACTGAAGCTTCAGAACTGGAAAACTGCCCTTGAGGGGGTAAAGTGATCACTGTCTTTCTCCCTGTCTCCCTGAGTCCCAGATACACTAAATAGCCTTGTGTGTAAACACCAAGCTAAAATGTAGCTCCAGGGAGTGGTGGGAATGCCACTGAAATGTCTATACACCAAATCACAGGAAAAAGCTGCCAAGAGACCCTCAAGGGACAAGCAGCAATGTGACTTGCAGACCAGGCACTTTATTTGTTAAGGATGCCAGGATGCTTCTTCCTCTTTTGTGCCTTTTATCTTTAGACTTAAGTCCTTTGGAGTATATTTTAACATTCTTTGGTTTTTGTGATATAAGTTTTATATGTGCCAGGCATTGTGCTTTTTTTTTTTTAAAGGTTTTCTAAGTTTAAATTTCTTTCTAATGGAAATACATATGCCCTGATAATATGTTAGAGTATTTATTTAAACTAGGCTCTCTATGTGAAAATGAATGAATTGAAATAATAGAATATTTCAGGTTTGATCCCTCCCCTGTCACATGGTGACAAAACCAATTTCAATCGGAAATGGTATCAACCTTACCTCGACCATGGGGTAACTTTCTGTTTTGAGCTACTCTTCTGCCACTTTAGATAGTAACTTGAGATCACAGCTGAAGTGAAACCAGAGTGTTTGAAAGGCAGCTAATAGCACCCTCCCCTTCTCTCCAGGTCACCCTACATGAGCACAGATATGACTCAGTTTTGTTACAATTCCATCACAGAGCCTCAGCATGAGTCGTTTTCATTTTATGTCACTTCCCCGACTAACTCATACAAACAAGCTCAGACAGGAGATGGTGTTTTCTGACACGTGTTCCCGTTAACCTTGCCACTCTGAACCACACCCCTCCTTTCTTTAAATCAGCGTTCCACATCCTACCCACATCTTTTCTTTCAACATGTTCAGTGTTGTAAGACAGTCTGTTTCCTCTCTGTACGTATGCCAAAAATACGTAAATTTCTGAGAAGCTGTACTGTGTGTGAGGCTTGGATGCCTTTTAAATATCATGTCATTGCTCTATTTGACATAAAAATGAATTTTAGATGTTTAAATTCAGCCCAAGTATTAGATATTTTCTTACTTTTTTACTTAATTAATTCACCCTTTTAAATGAGGGCAGAGGTAACTTTAGGGAAAAGTACATGACTTTCTAAATCTTTTCATGGTTGCAGCAAAGGCCTGAAATAAATCTTTGACTTTCTCATATTTGAACTAAAAACCATTTCAAAGTTGCCTAAAAGGCACTAAACAAAGATATTAGAATATCCCCAGAAAAGAAAACTATACCACTGTGATCTGTTGTTTCCTGTATGTGAAGGCTGAGATTTAAGAAAATGTTATGGGTCTCCTTTAACTCACATATAAATTCTTTTTTAAAACATTGCTCCTTTTGAGATTTAGCAAATAGTTAAACTAGTTTACACAGTTCTTTTTTCCCCTCTCTTCCTTTTAAGTGCAGCTCTTAAGTAAGCAGACACTTTAATTCGCCTTCCTATTAGACAGCTTTTCTTTATTGCCTTTTCATAGCACAGCTATCAAAAATAAGATAATGCCCAAAGATCTGGGACCTAATCAGCTTTCTAGCTGAGTTTAAAGGGTCTAGAGGCTGTTTAAAGGTAGCTCTGGTTATGTGCGCGGGTCCACTGCAGTGTTTGCTCTGCCACATTTTGATGGAGAGGGTAATGTGTTTGCTAGATAAGGCGAAAGGGACCAGCCAAAAAAGCAAGGCTCTGTTTGATAAACCCTGACATATTTAGCCATTTTTCACACACATGAAAGGAAGCTTTAAAATTCCAAGGAAAATAGAGGTGTCCATTCAAGCACACTAATGTTTATCAAGACAAAAAAGGTAAATAAAGAAAATTGGCATCTTATAGTCTATTAAATTAATTAGCTCTAGAGCTTATCATTAAATTGAAAAGCTGGATAAAATACAAGTCTACCCTTGTTATTGTTATTTCATGTGAAAGGTAAGTTCTTTAAGTCAATGTGCACTGGAAAGACAGTTATTTGGTTTGGCTTGTCTTACCCTGGTGGAAGATTTGAGCCCTATATAAAGGAACTCATGAATCAAAGTTAAACTTTTATAAGGCTGATCTATGTGGATTTGGGATGACAGTGTAATTTGAAGTTAATGTTAAAATACATGATGACATTCTTTGTAACGTGACCTATAGCCTGAAAACAGATTGATAAAGACAGAATTAAAATACGCCACCTGGTATTTACTTACAATCAGGGGTTGAAATATTCCAAAAGTCCAGTTAAAAATTAGTTTATACAGAAAGAGAGTATAGAATAAAACAGGTTTACAACATAGAATAATCCAAATGCTGGGACTGAACTATTCATTGCTTTATAATAATTTTCCTTTTCTGGAAAAAGTAAAGAAAAAAAGTATTATAGTTACACACAATACAGCCTTCTTCAAAATAAGAATTTAAGTGATGTAAGTATAAAGATAATTTGGGGCCTAGTTTTATACTATGATGACTTCAAGTTGATTTAGAGAAAACATAAACTCTAAAGCAATATCCTAATAAAATTGTCTAATTTTTTCATTAGAAAGGATATTTTTCTGGTCTCTCTTTTTTTTTAATCAAGAGTAATTGGTAAACTGAAAAAAAATCACCTCAAATGATTAAGTCATCTATAAGACATTTCAAAATATAATCACTTGAACTTCTAGAAATGGGTTTCTTCTATATATTAATCACTTCAAGCATTTTTATGCCTTGGTGTTAATAATCTATATGAGTGTATATTTTTAGATGAATTTAATGTCAACTAGGGATTAATGTGCATTAATTAAATTGACTGTATCTTCTTTAATGAGAAAAAAGGATTTAGTTTTAATACTGATGATCTTAATAAAGCTTCTCTCTACCTATCTGTATTTTCTCAACATTAGGAATTATTTTTATTAGAAGAATTAATTTAATAATGGAGGGGTGGCAAAACATGAAATAAATCAAGTGATTGCAAACTGATATTGTTTTTGTTATTGAGGTTGTATCATCAAACCATATAACTTTCAATTAAAAAGAAGTCAATTTGGAACAGTTATTTAAAAACAAACTCATAAATTAGACTTTATATTTAATTTCCGTTTGAGTATTACATGAAATGGCTAGCCCTTCAATGGAATTTGAAACAGCATCTTCAATGTAATGTATTTAACAAGTTTGACTCGGTTCTCTAAATAGTGTAAAAGTCACATCTCATAAATGCATTTTCAGTAAAATTAATTTCTCAAAAGGTGCAGTATTATGCAATAAAAATCCTAGCAGAAATCTGTGAAGTTTCTAAAATTAACTCATCACTGTGTTGACAAAGAAACACAAAACTCCAAGGACATATGGGAGATGTAAGGTTGCACAATGCCTCCCCTTCCCATAGAAGACTCGATGTAAAAAGACAAACATTCGTTGAGCATTCCGGACCACCTTGTAGTTGTCATTCTTTATTTTGGAGGGGATTCATTGGACTTTATTTTGGAGGGGATTCATTTATCATTATTTAAAAATGGAAGCTAGCCGGGCTTGGTGCCTCAGACTGTAATCCCACGCCTTTGGGAGGCTGAGGTGAGTGGATTGCCTGAGCCTGCGGGTTCGAGACCCGCCTGGGCAGCGAAACCTCCTCTCTACAATAAATCAAAAATCAGCCGGGCGTGGTAGCGCTCGCCTGTAGTTCCAGCTAGGAAGGCTGAGGCAGAAGGATCGCCGGAGCCCTGCAGGTTGAGGCTGCAGTGGCCGGGAGCGGCCACTGCACTCCAGTCTGGGCGACAGAGTGACACTCCAACTCAAAAAAAAAAAAAAAAAAAAAAGGAAGCTAGGGAAGGAAAGCAGAGAAAACAGGGAATGGCAAAAACCAAACCCAAACCCAAACATATAGAACAACAATAACAACAACAACAAAGGCTCTGTTTTCTCCCCCCCCCTTTTCACATTCCCATAAATACTTTAATAGTTGAAAGTCACCTTTTTTTTCTTTTTTACTAAGCTTTGTTTTATTGTAGAGATGTGGGGTACAAGTAAAGATGAACTATACAAGTAGACTGCATGCAGGTGAAGTTTGGACCTCCAACAGGCCCTCATTCTCCCTGGTATAGGACCAGGTACCCTTTGTGTTGTTATGTGTCTCCACTTCCCTTGCTTCCTCCCCTGGCAGTGCCCAGTGACTGCCAACCCCTCCCTTGTGCTATGTGATTAATGTTCAGGTCCCACTTATGAGTGAGAACATGTGGTATTCAATTCTTTGAAACTCATGTTTAGTGTCTGTCACTCAGCCCCTCTTGAAAACTCCTCATGAGTGAATATTAGCTGTTCTGGGTTTCCGTCAGGGCTCTTGAATTGTAATTTAAGGGCCTAACTAGCTAACCCCCTCCGCCCAATGCCCTACACACATATAAGCAGGTGCATGCCAATGCTGACACCTTCCAAGGTTCATTTTCCAGTCAGTCAGATAAGAGTTTATGTCTAAAATGAATTATGCAGAGATTTATTTATTATCTTTAACCTGAACATACAGTGCTCTAGACTAGGAAGCTTCCACTTTAAAAACATTTTTGTCCAGATCCAGCCACAAAATGATGCTAGGGAATAACTTTTATTCGCATGACCGCCTCTGTCCCAGGTCTGGGTAACAAAACCCACTTTACTGGCTTGTTGAGAATATGAGAGAAGAGAGCCAAAGTTCCTACCTCTACACATGGCACAGAATATGGTTTCCATAAAGGATGAATCTCATTCTTTTTTTTTTTTGAGTTGGAGTCTCACTCCGTCACCCAGACTGGAGTGCAGTGGCACACTCCCGGCCACTGCAGCCTCGACCTGCTGAGCTCCGGCGATCCTTCCGCCTCAGCCTTCCGAGTAGCTGGAACTACAGACACGCGCTACCACGTCTGGCTAATTTTTGATTTATTGTAGAGATGAGGTCTCGCCAAGTTGCCTGGGTGGGTCTCGAACCCGTGGATTCAGGCAATCTACTCACCTCAGCCTCCCAAAGCGCTGGGATTACAGGCTGAGCCACCGAGTCCGGCGAATCTCATTCTTATCTCTTGAGGGTGGTGACCACAATGGATCTCAGTTCAGAATCCAAATCATTAACAAACACTTAAGAGACTGTTGGGTGGGGATGTGCAAAATATCCTCAAAGGATTTCAAAGGGAAGTAGGTAGAAGGTAGTGGATTTTAGCTCAATACATGGAAGCACTTACAATTTAATCAGCCTGAAAACATTTTAAAAAATGATAATGCCATCTGTGGGAATGGCAGAGAGAGGATAATTGGATTATATACGAGTTGTCCAAATCATTGTTTTTCAAAACTGGTGGCATAAAATGGAATTACCTGGAAAACTTTTAAAATATCCATTACAGGTATCAGAGGAGCATCTTCTTTCACACATGGAAGCATGCCATTTATAAGAGTAATTTCTGGTATTTGTTAGAAATGAGACGCTTTGACTATGTAGTACCAAGACGAGATCCAGTCACTGTGAATGCTTGTTTGTTTGTTTGATCATTCCCTAGGAGATTCAGTAAATAACATTGTGTCTCCCTTCTCCAAACATGAAGGAATGAAAATGAACATCAAGGTTAATGACAAGAGAGAAAGATGCAGAATTGTAATATAGCAAGTATGATAAAACTATCATTCTGGTCCAAATTATCAATTTTCAAAAAACGATATTGTAATAATAACTGCCATTTATATAATATATTATTTATTTCTTAGCTTGCTAAATGAATTTGCTTAAACTCTCTGACTCCAAGTTTACTTTCCTGAATGGGGAGTAGAGAGTTGAGCTAGCTTAGAAGTGGCCCCAAATGCCCACAGGGTCTTACAGGGACTAGAGATGGCCATTATGGCCCAGGTATAAAATAATAGGGACTGGTAAGGACTATGGCAAGCTAGAGGTCTAGTTCTAAAGGGGGACCTGCCATTAGACACTTGTTACATGTGGCCCTGAGGAAATGAGGTTTCAGCATTGCCATGTTTTTGATTTTGCAAGATAACCTGGAAATGTAATCTTTCAAGATGTGAAAGCAGTCCGTTAAAATTCATTTGGCACTTCCAGATGAATAGTACTGGCCTGGGGGTTACTGCCTTCTTCCATCTACACTGACTGATGGCTAAAGGTATCTTCTAGCATTCATATTCTCCAGTCATGCTTCTCAAGAATCACCCGGGGGCTTGTTAAATCATAGGCTCCTGGGTTCCACAGGAAGAGATGCTGACTTGCATTTTTTACAAGTTCTCGATTGACGCTGAGGCTTATCCTGACCAGTGAGAGTGCAAGTGGAGAGCCCATCATCATGGACCCCTTTGGCTTGGCATTTGTTGTGTACTAACTTGAGGATTAATCCAGGGGATCTTTCTGACTCTTCTTCCCCCTTCTCATTCTCTTCCTCCCTGTCTCAAGGCAACATCTTAGGAATGATCACAGTTTACACTTTCGCATGGGGATTTGGAAGTAGTGGAGTGTTGCTATTGTTGAATTTAGCCTTGTTGACTTGGTGGAAAACGGTCAATCCTGTTTAGCAGACAGAATCACCTCTAAATACTCTGCAGACGATCTGCTTAATGTACAGGTATAGCTAATGATACATGGGTGATTACTTGGTGACAGGTAATGTACAAAGTATTTCACCTATACTACGTTCAGTCCTGGCTACATTTTCTGAGACAGATATAGTATCATTCCTACTTTATGGGTGAAAAAACTCAATCTCAGATAAGTGAAATTGTTCTTCGTAGGTCACACTAGTACCAAGTGGCAGAATCAGCCTGTAATCCCAGCACTTTGGGAGGCCGAGGTGAGTGGATTGCCTGAGCCCGCGGGTTCGAGAACTGCCTGGGCAACTTGGTGAGACCACATCTACAATAAATCAAAATAATTAGCCGAGTGTGGTAGCGCATGCATGTAGTTCCAGCTACTTGGAAGGCTGAAGCGGAAGGAGCGCCGGAGCCCAGCAGGTCGGGTGACAGAGTGAGACTCCAACTCAAATAAAATAAAATAAAATAAATAAATAAATAAATAAATAAATAAATAAAGCTGGCTAGTATGATTCCAAAACTCAATACCCCTAAATTTTACGTAAACATTAATTATATTAATTGATGTGACATAAGTCATACCTTGCTGCATAATGGACTCAAAATGATAAACAAAAATGCAAATTATATTGTTGAATAAAATAAGCTAGAAGCAAATAAAATAAATCAAGAAGGAAAAGAAGATGGCGTACAAAATGACATTCCATAAAATCTTATTTCCTCTCCAGTTGTTGTAAACTTGACTGAGCTTATAAAGAAAGAGTAGTCTGTAAGGCAACATGTTATATCTCTTATTGCAATGGGCCACGTGATGGCAGAGAAGAAGTAAAAGTGGATGAAGCTGTCTTATTTCCCTGATTGACCTTGACCTGGTCTCTGTCCAGGATGCCCTCATGGGCATGTGACTATCTGAGATGGCTACCTCGGTACTTATGGGTTGAACTACACTGAGAGTAATGCAGAAAAGACAGGTGATGCCTCCTAGGAACACTCATTGCTATCAGTCTAAAGTAAACTTCTTGGTATTGCAAATCTATTGACTTCCATTGCTATCTGGCCCAGCACTATAGACAGATTCTTAGTTACACTAGTACCATCAGGTTGATGATAATGCTTTAGATGAATTGCTTTCAATCAATGTAAGATCATGTCCTGCATGCAATTTAACACTTGATAGCCTTCTTTGGACTTCCAATTTCATTTGTTCTAAGGTTTAAAACATTTGGTTGGTTGAAACATAGGAAGGGTGTTAGAATAGATGATTTACGAAGAAGAAACAACAAGTCATGGAAAGGAAACAAGACAAATATAAAACAAGAAGATCTTTTGCTCAACGACAAGAAAATATCTCATACTTAAAATTTTTTGTTTTTTCTGAATACAAGGGGATTGGCGTTCTACTGATCTCTAAGGCCCTTTCTGGCCTAGACACCCAGGAAGATATTAGTCAGACTGTGATTTAATGAAAAGGAGATTGGCAAAGGAGAAAGAACAGGGTGTCATCTTCAGAATACCAGAGACACACATTCTTCTAAGATGTAACCAAGCAACTTCTAAGGTAGCTGTGTAATTCTCAGGACAGAGCTGACTGTCCTTATCCTATAGTTGTATACTGTGAAGATCAGCTACTCAGCTCAGAACAGAGTTGAACTCAGGCCTGAAGGCATTTCCAAGGAATTTCAATCTTTTGCCAACTGGATCACTTGAGTCATCTCTCAACATAACTTTCCAATTACAATGCTCATGTGGTATCATCAGGCATTAATAGGGAGACTGACTGGGATTTGCTTTGGGGTTTGTCGATCTGCCACATTGATGTTTCATAATTTCAACTGGGTTTTCAGGAAACATTGGCAAAGGCCATTCCATCAACACGTGCTTTTAAATTGTTTCTCATAGTGACTTTCCAATCCACCTTCCAGATCTGAGAAAGTGTTCCTCCTATTTCTGTTTAAGCTTTTTTTTTGACTAATGCAAATCAAATAAAAACAAGAAAATAAAAAAATGCTTTGTGAGGGTTCCTCATTTGGCAGGTGCAATAGTCATTCTCACAAGATTGGCTTCTGGTTCTCTGATAGCTGAGTTTGTCGCATTCTTTGGTAGACTCTGGTCTGGGATCTCTGTGTCGCTATGTCTCTTTCACAGTCTTCACTGTGGGTGCCACTGTTTGTGTTTTGGAGTCTATAGACAACTCCATAGCTAAAAGTACATTTTTAAGCCGAATGGGTTTTTAAAAAACCCAGTATTAAATACAAAACAAATCAAGGCATGTTTAACCTCCAGTTTGTTTAGTCTTTGGGCTCTGTTCATAGGGTGGCAAGTATATGCTGTTTTATCCACCCTGCTTCCTATCACCTTCTTCTAGCGCTAGTGCCCTAGTTTTCTGAGAGAACCTTCTCTTCTCCACGGTCAGTTCTTGCAGCTCTGGTGGACAGTTGTCTCCTTTCATACAACCCTGGACAAACAATAACTCCAAATTGACCATGGATCTAAAGTAAAAGCAAAAGCTAATACATTTCCAGATATAAAAAGGAGACCATCTTTAAGAACAAGGAATAAGCAAAGATTTCTCAGGCAGAACATAAGGGCATTACAAAATATAAAAATTGAAAGTGATAAATTATACTTTATCAAAATGAGACAATTCTGTGTTCAAATGACATTGTTAATAAAATGAAAAGGGTTTGTTCCCCTATTTTTAAGAACTTTAGTATAATTTGGACTCTTTAATGTTTAGCAAAACATAGAGTTTTTAAACTTTCTTGAAAAACGTGTGGTTTAACTTACTTTCTCACTCTAAAATGTCCTTGGCTTTCTTTTTCACTACTAAGCATAATCATTCCTTTGTGGCTTTTACCTCTCAAATCCAGATCTGTTAACTTCAGTATCATTGGAATATTATTTGCCTTTCTACATGTACAAAGACTTAAAGTCAATTCATTCCATCTACGCAATTACCTCACTGTCTATAAACATCTCTACTGGGACTACCATGGAAATATTTCAGTGATAGCTTCATTTTTTTCAGACAAAGGAAGCTGAGTGAATAAAACATCTTCTAGAAATTTGACAATCTCGGTTAAGCACTATAAATTTAACAGATGCAAACAAACTAGTCCTTTTAATACTAATGTCAGAACATTCTCTGAATTCCAATTTGATTGCTGCTTTAGAGACAGACCTCATTAAAAAACATTTCCCATTCTTAACGTTCTTTCTTTGCAATACCTGAACATTGCCAGTTCAACCTGGAAGGGAACTACTTATGAATAGCTTTATAATATGGGATTTGCACGTGTGTGTGTGTGTGTAGTGTGTGTGTGTGTGTGTGTGTGTGTGTATTTAGCATACCCTGAGGACATGTAATCTTTTGAATGATTTTCTTAAAATTCTACTTTTGCTGTGATTAAAACATGATATTGTCAAAAGGGAAGAGAGCTGGTAGACAGGGAAACAATGGATGGGGGAAATAATGTCTTATCTCCAACTGATTGCAAGTAAATGTGGTTTCTACTTTTCTAACAGACATCTATTGATAGTGAAACCACTTTACATTCACATGGTGTGCTATATCTTATGAAGGAATTTCACAGACATGATATTATTGAATCTTAAAAATGTTACAACTTTGCTAGTTTATAATCATCTTCTGGGTTTAGGCATCCTCTTCAAATATGAATCCTTCAAAGTATTTTGATTGTTAAAACTCCCCAAATGGGAGCCTATACTTGTCTTTCCCCAGTAGCATTAATGGAATTATATTTAAGCTTCACAAAGTTCTGTGGATTCATCATGTATTTGACCATGACAACCTTACTTCTGAGCCTGTGCAGAATCCACTCACATTTCTCAAATCATCCATCTGCTCAGTGTTCTGGGACTGGTATTCAGGTGTGTTCTTCCCAATAGAGAGACCCACTGGGACAGATCTTTCTTTTCTCTGTCCCTGTGCAGACAGGTGTGCAAGGTAGGCCTTGCACATGGATGAAGAAAGGGTTAAGAGTTTATCCTTACCAAAGACTGGCTCTGCCTAGGGGTGATTACTACAACACAAATGGTCCTCATGGTTCCATGTCCACCGTCCAGGCTGTCTTTGTTTCCGCCTGGTTTCAAATCTAGTTCTCTAACTCTCCTGAAAATATCCTGGGTTTCCAATATTCTTCCAACAGACTTTCTTCACTTTACATTACCAGAGTAATTTTTATTGTTGTCTTTCCTCAAAAACCCCATCCACATAAGCTCTCTTTTGGTAGCATGAGCCCAAAGTTATAAGCATGAGTTTGCTGAAGTAGTTTGCAAGTGGTACTGACAGAAATTTTCAGTGGCAGTATTCTGATTTTGTTTGAACAGAAAGGGGGAATTCATCAGAAAAGAAGGCTCTTTAGAATTTTTGCCAAAATAAAAGTATCCTCCTGTTTTTATTCTTATATTTCCCCTACTAATCAAAGAGATGAACTTGGTTGGTTGTATAAATGGTATCACAGAATTCTGATTTAATGTCGAACTATAGATGAAGCTGACCATTTTCCAGAGGGGCTAGATAATAATCATGTCTAGAATTTTCCAGGTGAAAAGGGTTATGGCAAGTACTCTCCATGAATTTTCTTATTTAATTCTAACAACAACCCACTGAAGTAGGTACTTTTATTACCATCATTTTATTTAGAGAAGCTAAGTTGCATACCATAGCTGCTAAGTGGCAAACCAGTATTCAAACTAAGGAACTGAGTCATACCAATGAGTCTATACTAATGCAATAATTATGCACTTCATCATAAAACTTGTTTTATAATTACAGAGACTGTGGAAATAGATAATTTTTATTCTTCAGTTTCATTCTTAGCTCCATCCACACATTTAATTAATAGATTTCATATTTATTTCATTTGTTTATAAAAATATGTTTTGCTTTTGTGAGTACATGACTAAGTGGCATTTACTAATTTATAGCTTAATTACATATTGCTTAATCACTGGTATATTAGTTAATTATATGAGTTAATTTTAAAAATTAAGTAATTGTATTTTATAACATGTTGCTGTTCTGATGTCAATCATATTTCTCTGTTAATATCAAAAGTTCGACACAAGCATTATTAAATGTTTAGTTACTCAATACTAAAATTAGTACAGGTT
The DNA here is from genome assembly GCF_000164805.1 of Carlito syrichta. NCBI lineage: Eukaryota > Metazoa > Chordata > Mammalia > Primates > Tarsiidae > Carlito > Carlito syrichta. The sequence goes on from NW_007212190.1 coordinate 139,250, forward strand.
GTTAGTAAAATTTTATATAGACTATATATATATATATGTGCATACAGTTACACAACACACAATTCAAATTCCTTAAAATCATTTATTTATAAATATGCACAATATATTAAATATTAAGAAAAATTTGCAAGTAACTTTTAAAAGTGATCCTCAGTTTTGAGATATCTTGGAAATCCTGTAACTTAATTTACTCATTTCTCAGCTATTCTTTTTCATTATTTAAAGTATAAACTATTCTATGTTGAAAACCTACTGTGAGAAAATGACTTAACTATGTTGTCAGCTTCTTCAGGACAGGGTCATTGTTTTATATTCTTCACATGGAATAGCTCCTGGCACAATAAATGTTTGTTGAATTTGAATTTTGAATTTAAGTGAAATGATGCTGAAAATTTTGCATTAGCTACAGTCATCCATCTGAATTTAGGCCAGCAGTTGCTATCTTGCACAGGGGAATCATTAATAATGTGGTTTCTAGTGAGATTATTTGGTGACAGTAAAAAATGAAACATTTCTTCTCCTTGGAGTTTTCTGTTCCAATCATATATGTCTTAATCTTCAGGGTAGTGTCTTCGGTTCAAATGAAATTATACAATCATTATTATTAAGGTATCTGATACTTTACAGGACAACAAATTAATATATTTTACTCCATCCTTTATTTTTATTTCGACATTTCTATGTCACACAGCTTTCTACTGTCAGAAGTGGTGAGTATAGTGTTTTTGGATCTGAGTTTACTATTCCTTCTACCGTGCCTGTCATAGAGCTTCTTATAAAATAATTTTAAATGAAGAGTTATTACTCATTCCTGAGCTAAATACTTTCCCATTAGTTTGTTCACTTTACATCCTTATTCGATGCTTATGATACATAATGAAAGTAAAATTCTAGTGGACTACCTTAGGAAAAATTCTTGTGAAATATTGGTAGGTTTCTAGGAGTCAAATGGAGAGAGTCGAGTTCTCCAATATATTGCTATGTGGGATTATAAATTAATACAACCTTACTGGAGAGTGTTTAGCAAATTTTATCAAAAACCTTAAATAGTGTATTCCCCTTTAATCCAGTTGTTCTATTTCTGGGTTGTTAACCAAAACTGACCAATGCTCCAAAGTCTTCTCTCCTCCAACCCCTCATCTCCCACACACAGATATTCATCATAGCATTGTCTTAAAAAAACAATAAATTGGAAGCATACCAAAGATTTAGTAGTGGAGTTTGGTTGATACACACTTATGATAGATACACAAATAAAATACAGCCCTTCGATTTCCTGGCATCTCATCAGATGCTTTCATAACATCCTAACTTATTGAAGGGTAGGTGATGGTAAGGTTAATGGTGGATGATTGAACTTTCAATGTGCCATTTTATGCCATTTCAATCTTGCCTATTGTTCCATATGCTCTCACTCATAAATGGACCTTGAACAATTATAATGCTATAAGAAAGCAATTGGCTGTAGTGGGAAACTGTCAGGGGAGGGAGAGGTGGGATAGGCAGTTGAGGGAAACTGCTAGGGGAGGGAGGGGCACACCTCATCAACAAGGGTACCATCACGATCAATGTTGACATACCTAACCCTGAAATGTACCTCATGTCTTTATCATAAAAATTTTTTGAAAAAACATAAAAAAATAAATCTGGAAAACTTTTGTGTCTTTTGGGCCAATGCACAGTGTCTTGCTCCTTTCCGCAGTGGCATCTAGGATGATCTCATTGGATGGAGGTGTGGGAGCTTAGCTTTATGTGGCATCCTCTGTATTTATGCTAGTCTCTGTGGAACGACATATCCAAGGTGTAGCTGGCCCCATCTGGCCTTTTTGGAGTAGTATGCTTGTATGCACTGTTGGAATTTATAGTCTCAGACATTTTCTCCTACTTTCAAAATGTGATCAAAATTCATTCTCTCCTTCTTTGATGGTAAGCAAGTTAGGAATATGGTTGCCCAGCCAGAGACTAAATTTCCCAGTGGTCCTTTGCAATTGGATGTGCCTATGTGAGTAACGGATGGGGAGAGAAGTGATGTGTGCTGCTTCCCTGGGTGGTCCTTGCAACACTGTACCTATACTTCTCTGAGTTTTCTTTTCTCTTCCCATAAGGTGGAAAATGGATGTGGTTGTGACCTTTCAGTCTTCTTTTTCTAAGACTGGGTCATTCCTTGGTTATGTGAACTGGGGAAGAGATTTAGAGATCTGATTTATCTTACACAGACTTTTCAACCAATTTTCCTTTTTATTGGCACATTCCTCACCCTTTTCACTGTTGTCTCAGGGAAAAGTGGTACCACCCATACCTCCCCCTTGAAGGTTCCTCAATGTAGTGCTTATTGGTCCACAGGACTCCATGCTTAGCTTACAGTTCAGTTTTCTGGGATCTGTTCTTTCAATTACAAGTCTTCTACCTGTTTTCCTGCACCAAAAGTTTTACTGCTTTAATATTATCTTCCACTCTCCGTGTCCTTGTAGACTTATGTCTTTAAGAATATTCTTCTTCTAGCATATGGTGAGTTGGGGAAGTGAGCAAAAGATATGTGTATGCTCAACTGGTAATGTTTGCTTAAGAAATTAGAATGATTCCTCATTTTCTTACTGTTATGATTTTGCTGTATTATAATTGAAAATATTTTCTTGTTCAACTATAAAGTTAAAAACATATTCAAATACTGTTTTCTCAGTAAAAAAAAACCAAACACATTTGAAATAATAAACTTTTCAGTTTATATTGTTTCCCTTTTTCTACTTTCTAGTTTAGAGAAAAGAATGTAGAGAATTGTTGCATCTCTGAAATCAGTATTTCTAGAACTTTTAATGAACAACAATATTTTTAATCTTCTAGTCCTGAAGAGCATCTCTTAGGTTGTGTGATACATTTGAACAGATCATTTCATCCTCTCTTGCCCTCCCTCTTATGACCATGGTGTATGAATTTGCAAAATAGATGAAATTCAGGTAATTGTCCTGGATTATGAACCAAGTGGATATGCTACTATCAAAAGTTTGACCTCAGAAGTAACACCAACTTTTCCACTGAAGTCATGGACTGAGATTCAACAACACTGTTCATAAGCTAACATGTGAAGGGGCTCTCCAAAGGCAACTTGTAGTTTGGAATGGCACAGGTTTTAAGTGGCTTTCCATTTAAGTAACTGGGATGACAATCAGTTCTCTTAATGACAAATGCATTTGTGGGTTCTAGAATTTCAGGGTGGGAGTAACTGTTGGAGGGTGTCCATTCTAGCTGCCATAATATGCTGAGGTAACATCCACCTCTTGAATGCCAAGGCATTGTATGAGTGAATATTGAAGGCTTCCATTGCCAGTATGTTTCTGGATACAGTCCAATGGAAGTTGTCTATGAGGACAACAGATTCTCCTCTCCAGGCTGCCATTTTCTCTCCTGACACCCTAACTAATGGGCTCCTGCCATTTGAGTACTGATTGAGCCTTCTAAGTCAAAGAAATAAATGTAAATCATTACTATTCCATGGATAACATGCATTTTTAATAAGGGCTTCCAGATTCCTGAACTTTCATTTTTCTCATCTATCAATCGGGGCTAATACTACCTACATTAAATCGTTGTGTAAAGAATCAGAGATAATAAATTAAGAATGCCAACACAGTGTCTGGTGGCTAACACCATTGTTAAGGTCGAAAAATTCATGACAAAAATCTTAGTTGCCTTCCTGCTACATGGGCTTCTGCCTGCTTATACGAATATCCTGGATCACAAAGAGAAAATAATTGTCAATCAAAATTGAGATGCTTCAATCAATTTGAGCCTGCAAAATACTTCAGAATTTCTAGGCTGTTCTTTAAAAATGCTCATTTATTAGTATGTTGGTAATATAAAGTCTCTTTTCAATACAGCATGGTGGGAAAGTGTTCCCTCCACCAAGTGGACAAACAAGTTTTAAAAAGCTGGGTTAAAAAGAGAGGCCAACAAATTGATCAGAAGGGTTATTGTATCTGATGCAAATGTGTCTCTGCATATTTACATGGTGCGAATAGGAGGGTCTTATGACACCCAAAGGTGCAGCCCACAGCAACAATTACTTTATTGATCATAGAAATAAAAATCTATCTAGCACAGATAACTTATTGTATTATTATTATTTTTTTATTTATAGACACATTTTTTATTTTAAAGTTGTGAGGCACAGTTAAGGGTTAGGTATACAAATATGTATCGTTCAGGCACCCTTGTTGATAAGGGGTGTCTCCCCATCCCAGGACAGATATTGACTACCGTTAATACCACCTCCCTTCCCCTCCCTACCCCCCCATAGTTTCCTGCCACTGTCAATCCTTTTCTTATAGTATTATGATAGAGGTTCAAGGTCCACTATATGAGTGAGAACATGTGATACTCAGATCTTTGTTTCTGTGCGAGATCACTCAGTATTATAGACTCCTTCCATACAGGTTGCTGCAAAATTCATGATTTTGTTCTTTTTTATGGCTGCGTAGTATTCCATCGTGTATGTGTACCACATTTAAAAAAATTTTTAAGGTCCAAATTACTTGGAAATAACTATTGGGTGGAAACAAAACTGAGAATTATCATTTTATCGATTTTTTGAAGAAATAAATGTTCTAATTACCGAATGAGGCTGGCTATTTAAAAATTAATCTTCTATATATTTCAGAATTTGACCCAGTAACACTCAAGCATTTGCAAACAGGGAAATTAAACTTTAAATTTGATGTAAAAGAAGAGAGACTACATTTTTAAAAGTACCTTTCCCAAGTTTTTCAAATAATATTTAAGAATTTTGAGTGGTAATCATGTAAGTTAAGTGACAAAAATCAATTTAAATAATATTTGAGGCCGGGTTCGGTGGCTCAGCCTGTAATCCCAACACTTTGGGAAGTCGAGGTGAGTGAATTGCCTAAGCCCGCAGGATTGAGACCCGCCTGGGCAACTTGGTGAGACCTCATCTCTACAAAAACTAGCTGGACATGTGGTGTGAGCCCTTAGTTCCAGCTATTTGAAAGACTGAGGCGGAAGGATGGCCGGAGCCCAGCAGGTCAAGGCTGCGGTGGTCAGGAGAGGCCACTGCACTCCAGTCTGGGCGACAGAGTGAGACTCCAACTCAAAATAAATAATAATAACAAAAATAATAATATTTGCAACTGGATTCCAAGTTTGTCAAGAATCTGCATTTATATATAAGCATAAGACAGAAAGTTGACTTTATGATATAAAATGTCAACAATGGCTTTTTGAATATTTGTTCTTTATGCTTTTTGTATTTTTCATATTTTCTGTAAAGAATCTGCTTTCTCTTTTTGATAAATAAGTTGTTTAGAGAGGTTTTTTTCCCCTCAGTTTTCAAATCACTCTCTGTCTTAGTCTGTTCCTGCTGCTATAACAAAATACCATAGACTGGGCAACTTACAAATAATATAAATCAATTTCTTACAGGTCCAGAGGCTGGAAAGTCTGGGATCAATGTGCGATAGATTTGGTGTCTGGTGAGAGCTCACTTTCTGCCTCCAAGATGGCGTCCTGTTGTTGCCTCATCCAAAGAGGACAAACGTTGTGTCCTTACATGATGGAAGAGGAAAACGGTCAGACAGTTCTCTGAAGCCTCTTTTATAGGAATGTTAGTCCCACTTTCAAGGGCAGAGACCTCAGGACTTAATTATTTTCTCAAAGACTCCACCTCTTAGAGCCATTGCATTAGGGATTTAGATTCAACATGCATTATGGAAGGATACAAACATTCTAACCCTAGCAATGTCTAAACATAATTTCTTCATTTTAAATTAGATTTAATTTTTATTAAACTAGAAATGACTATAGGAAATAAGATAGACAAGTGGGACCTCATCAAACTGATGAGCTTCTGCAAAACAAAAGAAACTATCAAGAGAGCAGGGAGACAGCCCACAGAATTGGGAAAAATATTTGCCAACTGTATATCTGACAAAGGCCTGACATCTAGGATCTATAAGGAACTCAAATGGACCAAAAAGAAAAAATCAAACAGCACCATTAAAAAGTGGACCAAGCTACATGGGCAGCCAACAGACACATGAAAAAGTGGTCAGCCTCACTAATCATCAGAGAAATGCAAATCAAAACCACATTGAGATACCACCTAACCCCCATAAGAATGACCATCATTAATAAAACAAACAATAACAGATGCTGGCAAGGATGTGGAGAAAAAGGAACGCTTCTACACTGCTGGTGGGAATGCAAATTAGTGCAACCTTTTTGGAAGACAGTGTGGCAATTTCTGAAAGGACTAGAAATTAACCTTCCATATGACCCAGCAATCCCCCTCTTGGAAATATACCCAGAGGAACTCAAATAATTCTACAAAGAAGATACCTGCATATGCATGTTTGTTACAGCTCTATTTACAATAGCACAAACATGGAAACAACCATGCCGCCCATTGAAGCTGTACTGGATAAAAACAATATAGTACATACACACAATTGAATATTATGCAACCATAAACAAGGACAAACATATGGACTTTGCAGCAACTTGGATGGATTTCGAGTCTATCATACTCAGTGATCTATCACAGAAACAAAGAACAGAGTACCATATGTTCTCACTCTTAAGCAAACCTTGAACAATTATCATAAAACTGTAAGAAAGGGATTGGCAGTAGTGGGAAACTGCCAGGGGATGAGGGGTGGGATTGGCAGTTGAGGGAAACTGCTAGGGGAGAGAGGGGCATACCTCATCAACAAGGGTACCAGCATAATCAACATTTGTATACCTAACCCTGAATTGTACTCCACATCTTTAAAATAAAAAAAGAAATGAACATTTTCACAGCCAGTACAAGTTTTCTTCTGTGTTCACATACTCTTTTTTTTGTGACACTCATGCTATGAAATTATTATTGATTTCTTAAGATGAGAGTCAACTAACCCAAGCTTGCATAGGAACATCACATTGAATCAGATTACAAACTTAATTTTCTTCTTTGGGTGACCGTCTTCCTTTTGACCACTTTGAATGCCAAGAGTTGTTGCTCCTGGTGCTACAAAGTGACTAGGATCATTTCACTGCGGGAGACAATTGACCACTAGAACTGAAATGTTCAGGCAAATCATTCTAGAAGAAAGGAAAGTGAAAATAAGTTGTCCAAGGCCTCATGACTAGTTTGTGGCTGACTCAACTGTGCTGTTCCAGCATGTTCAATTAAAAAAAACTGATGCCGTGATCATTTATTCTATCTTCCCAGTCTCAAATAATGTCACATGACTTGATTGGCTTTTTCTATGGAGGCTTCAGGTAAATAATGACTGACTTTGGCATTTTAAAATAGAGGACAGTTTCCCCTTTTCTCTAAAGAATACCAATCAGGCATAGATTTGGTCTCTTCATTATCCCAGACTTCTCAGAGGCTTTGCTTGTTTTTCCTAATTCATTTCTTTTTATTTTTGTCGGACTGGATTAATTCAATAATTCAGTTTTCAATTCCTGCCTTCGATCTTGATATCCCTTCCTCTACCTGGTTGATTCTGCTGTTAAGGCTTGCTGTTTTGTGTTTTGAAGTTCCAGAAGAGACTTCTTCATTTCTAGAAGTCCAGTTTGGTTCTTTCTTAGAATGGTCAGGTCAGCTTTCACTTCTGGTACTGTTTGGTGACCTGGTTGATTTACATGTACACTTTTCCCTGAATCTCACTGAGTCTCTTTGCCATCTATAATCTGAATTGTATGTCTCTAATTTGGGACTGGTTATTCTTTGGGATCTGAATCTGTTCATTGCTTGGGATCTGAGAAGCACCTTTGTGGGTGCTGAATCATTAAGGCTTTGGGGATTGCTGGTATTTTCCTCATCAACTTTTCTTCATACACAATGTAAATTATACCAACAACTCCTCTCAGGCTGGACACTTAATATGTAAGGAGAACTTTCAGTGTCTCATTGACTTTAAAAGTATTTACTTATCATCAGCATTAAGTGTGCTAGTTCAAAGTCAGTGGTACCTATTTCTGAAAATGAGTTCCTTAGTAGCCTATGTTGTTTCAAACTTTTTGGACTTGCTCTTATAAAAACAACTCTGATTCTAGGTTCAGAAGCCCTGGGTTGAGCTATATGCACTTGTTCAAGTTGTTTAATTTCCCTGGTTTCCAATGATAAAGTGCTAGATGATCACAAAAGATTAAAAAATTCTTCATACTTAAATCTGACATTTTCGTTTCTTTTGATTAGAGCAGCTTAAGTATTACACTTTCAAAGTTGAACACTGTAAGTCATGCTCTCTCTCTATCCATCCCTCTCTCTCTCTCTCTCTCTCTCTCTCTCTCTCTCTCTCTCTCTCTCACACACACACACACACACACACACACACACACACGCTGACACATATACCAATTCTTTCTCTTTTTGTTTCTGAATACTTAACCCCTGGGTGGCATCAGTTACTGTTGCACACTAGGTGGAAGGAAAAGCATCTTGAAGACCCAGATGGAAACACACAGGAAAATATTTTCCAGTAGGAAAAGCACAGAAATTTCCTAAATGAGATACAGCTGAGTTGGGACACAAAGTAAAGACTAAACTGTGCTTGTGCAAGGTACAAGAGGACTGGCTAACTGTACATGCTCAACCTGCTTTCTTTGATGTTGCATTGACATCAAGGCATCATTTGGGATCAGGCACAATGGTTCAATGGTTCCTGGGGGGGGTATGGGGATATGGGGAAGCTGAAATCCTGTCTGGTTGCTTTTAGGCTATGCTGCCCAGAAGAGTCACATTTTTTCTAATTTGTACAAATGTGTCATATGGATTAATGGACACTGTGGTGGAATTAGTCTAAATTTCAGCAAAAACTACAATGAGTAAATATTGGATCGCTAAGAAATAATTGACAGTTCCTTTTTTTTTAGAGTTGGGGTCTTACCCTGTTGCCCAGACTGGAGTGCAGTGGCATGATCATAGCTCACTTCAGCCTCAACACCTGGGTTCAAGGGATCCTCTCTGCCTCCTGAGTAACTGGCTTTATAGGTATGAGCCACATGGTGACTTTTTATAGATAAGGCAGGTCAGGAAATGTCTAAATTGTAGTAGGTGTCTAGGTTAGACCAACGTGGTAACTCTAAGATGATCCTAGATCTACAATAATGCCTTCCTTGGTAAGGTAAAAAAAAAAAAAAAAAAAGACTTTTTTTGAGAGCATGGAATCACTGCAATAGAATTTCAAGTGTCTTTTTCTAGTCTTCTCATTTGCTTAATTAAATTTAAAAAATGATGCATGGTATTAAAATGGTAGAGTTTTAACATACCTGGTACATATGATTGACAGCTAGTTTTATAAGGATTCTGAGATTCAGTAACTCTAAAATATCATGTCAAAATAGAAAAGCAGATGCAATTCACATAATCATGCTTAACTTTCATGAGTGGGGTTTGGAGGGGCTTTCTCCTTTACTCCGGGCCTAACGTCATTGCAACTGCCCCTTGACCCAGTTGCATCTGCCTCCAGTCTTTAAAAAGGGGCCATGATACACTGTAGTTAGAAAGCGGGCAAAATAAGGTCAAATGAAAGTCAGAGGAAGGTGGGCTGCAATTCTTCTTCTCATGCATTTCAAATTAAGAGGGAATGTAAGGGTTAACCATAAAGTATTCCACCTTGAACCCCCGCACTCTCTTTATCTAGCACACCATAATAAAAGATCAAGAGTTCCTGCTTATTATCTTATTTTTCCTGCCTGCTCCACCAGGCTAAGGCCCAGTCTGGTTATGGATTAACACGGTGATCAATAGTAAGCCTGCTGTCTCTCTCTCGGCAGGGGAAAATGAACTCAAAATGCAGTCAAACTCTTATTGATCAAGGATATAGGTCTCACTTTCATTACCTCTGTCTCCTGATAACCCACAAATAATGTGATGAGTTGCTAATCTCTCTGATTTTCAATGGACCCTTCACCCCTCCTGTCTGCACATTGCAGCTTTTATTTTCATCTTGATACACACTCTGTGTAATTCATGTAGCACTAACTCTCACTCTCTTACCGTCAGACCTGGTCAATCAGAGCTAATAATATTGCTCTTCACTAGGGATGGAAGCTCCAGCCAATTCAAAGTATAGTGTCTCCAAACAGGGCAAGGAAACACAACATGAGACAGCATCTTTCGATGACAGAGAGATGTAAGTCTTCTAAGTGAAGCAACAGTCAAATTGGTAGTAATCCCTTCAAGATCTGGTCTGCTTTTACCAAAGTATGCCCACATTTTACAAACCTATCTGTTCCAGTCCCTTGCATGGTTAATTTTGTCTTGGCTTCTGTTTCTCAGAGGACATGAACTGACTGATACAAAGCTCTTTACCATTCTGGTGGGAGGAAAGGGTCCTCTCAATCTTGGTGCCTAATCGCCTTAGGGGATTTCTGGCAAATAGCTGTAGAAAATACCATAGGATGCACCTAGAAAAGTGAGGATATTTAAAATATGATATTGTGTTGATTTCTTTAATCAAAGGTGTGTGGTATGACAAAAACAACATGGCTTTTAAGCCAAAACCCTACTTCAGAGTCTTGGATCTTCTACCTATTCAGGTAGTGAAGTGAGGATGTTGTGTTTGAAAAAAATCACTTCACTTTTGTCTAGAAAATTATCATTTGCTTTAATTTGTGTGCCAGAAATGGCCCCAAATCAGAGTTTTAAGAAAATGATTACTTTCAAAAACACAGCTATCTTTTGGTTTGTTAATACATTATCATGACTTTATTACCTTTTCTTTTGGTTCTGTGACTTACTACTTTTTAAAAGCAATTCAAAAAGAAAGAAAGAAAAAAACCCAATTTCTATAATGTGTGATGTCACTTAGGCATTTGGCTTATAAGAGAGTATCAAGTATAAAATGGCATCAAACACAGGAATCAAAAAGAATATAGTGAATGTTATTATTTTCCTCAGCTGAATTGTTAGAACTGAATTAAAGCGAACAACAGCTGCTTTACCTCTTGGCTATAAAAGCAAGGAATGCTCATTTAATTGCATCACTCTTGTGAGGAAAGTAACACTATTTTCTGCTACCAGTGTTACTAAATATAAAGCGCAATGAAACAGATACATTCTTCTTTCTTGAAGAAGATACCGGATGACCAGCAGCAAGTAAGCAACTACTTTGCTTGTGTTCTGCCCATAAGGTTTGAACGATGATTTCCAGCTCTAGTCCAAATAATTTGTACACCTGTTGAAGAGAAAATAAAATATGACAGTGGTACAAAGTCCGGGGGATTAAAGTGATTTGCACTGAGCTTCTAAAGCAGAGGTAATTGCAGGTCTCATTTTCTTCTTTTGTTCTGCAGAGCTGCATGTGAAATCTGACAACGAAGTCCTCATCCTCCTTTTTTGCAAGGGACTAGGTGGAAATTTTGCTGTTTTCCCCATTCTCCTTTTGGCTGAGTCACCTTTGAAATGCTCTCATTTCCTTGGGCTTCGTGGAATAAGATAAGGGAACAAGACCCAATCTGGCGCAGGCTTTTGTTTATTGGGCAGATATTGGAACTGCCTTTGGAGGCATGCTCTTTTACCTCTTTTTTAAAATCCTAAGATGAGAAAGGTGAGAAGAAAGAGTGCTTGATTAAGGCTGGTGAGAAAGCTTCCCCTGCTTTTCAAAACCAGGGAGGAGAAGATGCTCAGCAAATTCTTCTACCCTCTCAGAGCTCTGTGTCCTCGTGGTGTGCAGTGTCGTATACATTCAGACTCTGATTTGCTATACTTCCCAGGCTGAGCATATGCTACAGAATACCTTTGATGTTGCCATAATTGTGTGTGTGATCTTCAATCATGGATGTCATCAAATTTTATTAAACTTCATATAGATAAAACCAAGACATTATTGATTAGTTCTGCCATGCAAACCTCCCAGGCTTCCTCTTCGAGTGGTTTTCTTCTGGGGAAGCTGTCTTTATCCTTTCAATAATACTCATGCCCTTGGAGCCACTGTGACTTCTAAGTTTTCTTTTGAAGCCCACATCAATCATATAATTAAGACGTCTTAATACAACTACAACAATCTCGCCATATTGTGAGGCATGGTCTCTGGTCTGCGGGTGTAGTTTTCATTCATGTCTCTCTTTCATGTGGGCATAATTACAGCTGTTCTTTTTTTAGAGTTCTTCGTGGCATGTTTTCCGTTGATCCAAATTTAACCAGATAGTCCTTTATTTGGATTTAAACTTCTCTACCTTATTAATATGATTAATTGGATTCTGACAAAGTCAGTCAGATTCTCCTCCCCCTTTCTAGACTTCTTTTCAGCCACGCTCTCCATGAAAGGTTTCTGGTGGCATCCAGGCAACACCAGACATTCAGACAGAAAATGAAGAATTCCAAAAATCTCCCAGATGTCCCAGATGTTTGACATCATAAAGACGAAGCATCCAGATTACTGACATTTTCTTGGAATTATTTTCCATCTGGATGTTTTGGTGTTAGGCAAACACATGCAATCTCCAACCCCCTCCCCTTCACCCTGCTGCCTTTTTCTCCCTACACTATTATCAAATCTTATTGCCTCTGTTTTTCTCTCTTTTTTCCTTTCCTGTATTTATGCTGCAGGTTCAGTGCTAATATCTAATCAGAAAACATGGAATGGAAGTGAGGTGGGAGGAGCTTGAGTTTGGGAATGAGACCTACTTAGATGGCTGTTCTGGCAGGATTTCTAATTAGCTGGCTTTTTTGTTCTAAGACATATGATTTTGTTTCTCAACCAAGCATCTGCATTCTTGCTTGAAAATATCACAAGTATCTGCAGAAAAACCTTTTTGTGTGGGTGTGAAGAGGGTTGGCCTCCTGCTAAACTTGGGGAAAAACCCCACCTTACTCTTAAAACCTTATCCTTCCTCATGCTTATTGTTTAAAGCATATGATTCTCAGCTTAAACTATCTTCACTATGGGTTCTTGTTTGAAAATCATTTCATGAGTTTTTGGAAATGCAACATCTGCTAGAGATTTATTCAAACATCTCATATTCAAGATTTTGTTAAAGTGGCTGGACCATTTTGCCCAGCTTCCTGGAGTAGCACTTTCCATTGTTCCTTAATGTTGTGAACCCACGTGCTGTCACTCATGAATGTCCAGAGGAGAACTGTGCACTGGGAAAAAGTGTCTGTACTGCTTTTTATAAGCATTCTAGTTGATACTAATGACTTTTTCACAAAAACCTTAGAGGAAGATCATGTACTACTTTCTAACTTGAGTTTACTTTCTAGCACAAGTTTTGTCACTGAAAATGTGTACTTTTCATTTCTTTTAGGTTAAAAAAAAGCCTGTTTACCCAATACATGTCCTGCTTGGCCTCAGCTAATAAACTGTCTCTAATCTTGTCATCAGTGTCAAGCATCTCAGGGACATGAGAACATCTGTTCCCTGTGCTGCCTTTGGGAAAGGGATTTTTAGCCCTAACTGCATGTTACCATTATTTGAGCAGTTTTAAAATATATATATATATATATGTATATATATATATATATATATATATTTCGTGATCTGAAATCCACCCCCAGCAATTCTGATTGAACTTTGGCTTATAGCATATTTGATGAACCATTTTGGAAATTGGTGGAGTAGATATATACAATAAACAATCTACACTAAATCTTATGTTAAGAATAAGACAGGATATAAATACATACCTATGGAATACAAATAAGCAAGCAAAGAAACTAGCAGTTGGGCCCCGGACAAGCCACTTAACCTGCATGGCTTTGCTTCCTCACCGTAATCACCAAGTCCTTGTCTGCTGGAGGACATCACTGTGATCTGGGGTTCCCTGCCAGCCTTCCTCAGTCCTTGGCCTCTCATCCCTCCAATTGTCCCAATCTTCTGCAGCTCGGGTAATCTTTTATGCCTGCTGTTTCCATTTTCCCTTTCTCAAGACCCTCAAATGACTTCCCATTAGCTTCTGGGTCATATTCAAATTATTACCTATTGGTTTCAAGACCTTTAGTCAGGCAATCCCTTTTTATGTCACTTTTAATCTCTCCCCTTCCTGCTTCCTTTGTGGCAGTCAGAATCATCTTCACCAAGCAACCCTTGTTACTCTCGCTCTCTCACTCTGAGCCCTGCTTGCTTTAGCCTATCAGGGGAAACTTTTTAGAATCTCCCCACCTGGCTTCAGTCATCCTTCCCATCATCCCAGTGTTCGCCTCTCCCTGCAGCACTCAGCCACCTATTGGCGACTTAAGACCATGTAGCCAGGTTTTGTGGACCTCAAGAAAGCCAGCATTACTGGGCAGTTGTCCAAGGATGCTTCTTACACAAATCGTGAAGAGATTCTCAAACAGAGGAAAGTTTTTTGTTTTTGTTTTTTGTTTTGAGTTGGAATCTCGCTCTGTCACCCAGGCTGGAGTGCAGCGGCACACTCACGGCTACCCCAGTGTCGACCTGCTGGACTCTGGTAGTCCTCCTGTCTCAGTCTTCCAAGAAGCCGGAACTACAGTTGTGCACTATCACACCCGGCTAATTTTTGATTTACTGCAGAGACGAGGTCTCGCCAAGTTGCCCAGGTTGGTCTGGAACTTGCCACTCAAGCAATCCACTTTCCTCGGCCTCCCAAAGTGCTGGGATTACTGCTGAGCCACCAAGCCCAGCCAGAGGAAGGTATTTAAAAAAAGACACAGATGGGGTCTGTGGATTCTTTGTATTCTCTGCACACTATCTAGGCCACTTGGTTGTTTCCCCAAATCACTAATTGATAAATTGTCTTCTTTCTTTTCTTGCATATATTTTCTAAGCACTACTCAGTAAGTTCCTAAAATGGAAATAGTATCCAATAACCTAGATCTGGGGCTAATGTGGTTAATTTCTTGTTACAAAATATGTCAAGAAGTAATGCAAGAACCAAACTGTTATTTTAACATGAATTCAGATCTCCTGAGGTGAATTTTCTAGCTCCCAAATGCAATTGACAATGGGTCACTCAGTCTCCTGTTTTGAGTTAATTTTCTAATTGTCCCTTAGATAAAAAGGGAAGAAAGAAATTCATCTTACATATCTTGTAGCCTCCAGACATCTTCCCTAACACATACTAAGCATTTTTAGAAGAAGTAAAACCAGCCTGCTCAAAGCCTTTTTTTTTTTTACTTCTTTGACTACTTGTAACAGAATCACTGGTTAGGGTTCGTGTGTGTGTGTGTGTGTGTGTGTGTGTGTGTGTGTGTGTGTTTGTGTATGTAGAGAGAGAAAGAGTTATCTGTTCAAGTGTAGGAGTCTCACACTAGAGTTACTAAATTTTAGTGAGCACCCAGGGGATTTTTATGCACACTAAAATTTGAAAACCACTCTCTTATGACAATGTTCACAAATACTCTGTTATAAATTTTATGTAGCATTCAGACTATATCAGCTCAGGTAAAACAAGTACCAAATTACGAGACAAGAGGCTTTTTCGTACAGTTAAGCTTTTTAAATGCATATTTAAAAAGCAATATTTAAAAATGGCAATGTATTCAAATATATACGAATTTGAAGCTTACAACTGCCAATAACTATAATACAATTAATGTAAGATGGACACAGATAGAGATTCTGATTATCCTAAAAAAATATTCCTTTTTAGGCTGTTCTTAAGTGGATCATGATAAAGCAAGCATCTTGTTGAAAGGACAATAGGAATAGTGATTATGCTGCTGCTCTCTGGTTTGCATTGGGCCGCTTGGGACCATCCACAGGATGGAGATGAAGGGTGCCACCAAGGAATGCAAAAGGGGATGAAAAAGGAGCTGGAGATACCACATTTATACACACTTACTTTTAAAACCATATTAATGATATTAACATCTCATTCCTCTTAAAGATTCTCACATTGTACATTTGAAACAGCTGCCCTATGCTTTTGCTGCTTTTTCCACTGTCCTGTGAGGACCAGTATGTTTGCGGGAAATGGACATTGCATGTTGACCACTCAGCTGGAACATTCACAGTTCACCAGTGGAATTTTACTTTATATAATTAATGGTTTTTCAACTTCTGTTGCCCGGCCTGAACTGCAATGACGCGATCATAGCTCACTGTACCCTTCGGGGCTCAAGTGATCCTTCAGGTTCAGCCTCCCGAGTAACTGGCTAATTTTAATTTTTTTTAATTTTTAATTTTTTTGTAGAGACAGGGTATCACTGTGTTGCCCAGACTGGTCTCAAACTCTTGGCCTCAAGTGATCCTCCTGCCTCAGCTTCTCAAAGTGCCTCCAAAAGTGCTGAAATTATAGACATGAGACACTGCATCCAGACAGGATCTTGCTCTCTCTCTCTCTCTCTCTCTCTCTCTCTCTCTCTGTGTCTTTCTCTCCGTCTCTCTCCATCCCTCTCTCTGGAATGCTATGCATGCCATGGACTTATTGTAACTATCCATAGGAATACTCTATTGCAAAGTACTTAGCGATGTGTGTGGTATGTAGTAAGTGATAAAAACTTTTTGTATTGATATATTTCATGCTATTTCTACTCTTAACTAAACCTTCAATATTCAAAAACATACAATAGAAATCATCCAGAGTAATTTAAAACCACATTAGATTTTAAATTGAATACTTGAAAATGTCAGCAGTGGGCTCCCAAGGCTACCCTTTGTTTTAATTCCACAGTTCCAGGAATGTGGACCTGAAGGCAAAGACAGAGGTTTGACAGAATGGTCAGAAAGACATCTTTGGGTTCTACTTCTACCTGATTTAAGGTGTGATTGACTTCCTTGGTGTGGGCATTAGGCCAACAGTGGGACAACACTTCCTCTCTCCCCCAATCACAGGCCACTGAGTAGAATGACTTTCCAATTTCAATGAATCCTTTATAATCTTCTTTTATTTTTTTCAATGAATTGCTTTTATTTTTGTCAACAAACTGTGTCATTTACCATAGTAAGAAAACTCCTGTTGTTCCCGGTCTTTATCAGAGTTCCTACAAATCAGGTTAATTGGTGATCAACAGAGCTTTTCTGCCTTTAATGAGGCCTAGTAGCCCAAGGCAAGGCCTACCTCTTGATAAGGCACTTTCTTTTTTTCTTATTCTGAACTCTTTGATCACTTAAAAAAAAAAAAAAAAAACCCAGGAAGAACAACCACCGGGAATGCCATTGTTTTTTAATTGCCTGATTACCAAATGTTGGAGATAAAAGATAGATGTTCTCAATTAATAACATTTACATAGATTAGCATCACTAACAAGCCTCATTAGTAGCTGCTGATTTTTGTTTAGATGGTGTCCCAAGTCATTTGCTCTCTCTGATTGTGCAATCGAATGCACCTCTAGTATGACAAAACATTGCCTTCTAATCTATTTCCATTAATCAAACTGTAAGACATTTTAATACATAGCCAGGTTTTTAATTAATTAAAAGTTAATATTACCTAGTGTAGACCTAACGAAATGTTTCATCTGTTAATAAAGTTCCACAAACTGTTTCAACACTCTGGTTATATTTTATAGAACCTAAATACCCTCATCAGACTATTCACAACACAAACACATCTCCATTCACATAGAAGAACATCACAGAAATACAGGCCATTACTGAGTGCCTGACATGTGCCTTGAATTTTCCGTATACCATCTTATTAATCCGCCAACACTCCTGGAAGAGAGATAATATGAATATTCATCACCACACACACACACACACACACACACACACACACACACACACGAAATGAAGGCTCAGAGTATAAGCAAAGTGCCTAAGGTCACTCAAACCTAGCTCTGATGTTCAAGTTTATGTTCATTTCACTAAGTGTTACCTCTGCTTTCCCTATGTATCTAGAAACAGAATGTACTGATATTCTGAGCAGAAGCAAATGCTTGGAATAACTTAACAGCTAACCAGAAGTCGTATTTTAAGTCTCATCATTCATTTTAAAAATTTTCAGGAGAAATAGAAAATAAAACTATGAATAAACACATTCTGTAAAGAGAAGGATTTGAGCCACCTAAATGTGTAACAACCTATAGGCAAGAAAAAGAAAAAAAATTGGAGTTTAAAGATTTTGTAGATATACATGGGTTTTATCACTATAAGTGCACAGGTATACTATATGTTTAAGAGATATTTTTCAAATATTTTGATAAAAATGTAAAATTATTGTTTTGCTTATCTTATGGGAAAAGTACATCTCTAATATAATGATAAACATTGCAGGAAGGAACAAAAACCACAAAAATGGTTTTAGACTCTCTGACACCAACTTAAAGTTCTTGCAAATATGAGTATGGAAGCCACAGAATGGATTTTCAAACAATTAATGATTGATTAAAACCTCAAGGGAAGGCTACATTTTAAAAGATCAAAGGAGGCATCTTAATACATTACAAATTTTTTAAAATGTTGATATTGGTAATGTAGATAGAGGTGGGAAATATATTTTATCACCATTATTTCAAGAGGTTCTTAATATAAACCATCAATTCCATGTAAACACAATAGATAAAATTTCAAAAGGGACACGTTGGGGAAATTTTTCCTAAAAGAAATGTGGTCTCTGTTTTATTCTACTCAGAGTAAGTCATGTTTCTTTGTGATTACAAGAGAAGAAAAACTTCTAAAGTCTATGGTACAGCCTTATTAATGTTTTTTACTGTGAGCTTATAAAGTCTCAAATGAGTAGCTTAAATTAGAAGAAAGCATGTGATTCAATATGAGCATCTGGCCCACTTGATAGGGTTTAGTTTAGGTTGGTTAAAATATGTGTGCATTCTTTTTTTGCTAACAGCATCTATCCTTGATCAACTTTGTTTCATTACTTTCTGTTCCCCTTGCTCCCTTCCTCTATCCCCATTCCTATCTTTCTTTCTTTTTTTTTTTTTTTTTTTTGAGTTGGAGTCTCACTCTGTCACCCAGACTGGAGTGCAGTGGCCGCTCCCGGCCACCGCAGTCTCAACCTGCTGGGCTCCAGGGATCCTTCCGCCTCAGCCTTCCGAGTAGCCGGAATTACAGGCATGCGCTACCTCGCTGCCTGATTTTTTGATTTGTTGTAGAGATGAGGTCTTGCTGCCCAGGCGGGTCTCAAACCCGCAGGCTCAGGCAAGCCACTCACCTCAGCCTCCCAAAGGCGCGGGATTACAGGCTGAGCCACCGAGCCCGGCTCATTCCTATCTTTCTATTCAACTGCTCTTGGGATCACTGATGAACTTCAAAAGAGGACAAAGTCTAACTTTCTCTCGCCTATCTTTGACCTCTAGGCTGCAATAAACCATCCCCTCCTTTTGGAAACTCTTTGTTTGGCTTTCACTCTTTCCAGGTTCTCTTTTCGAGTATCTTTTCCCCTCTTCTTCCTCTTAAATGTGGTGTCTCACTGTTGGGGAGAGTGTAAACTAGTACAACCTCTATGGAAAACATTGAGGCGATTCCTAAAAGATCTAAAAATTGACCTCCCATACGACCCAGCAATCCTCTTTCTGGGAATATACCCAGAGGAACTCAAATAATTCTGTGAAAAAAGATACTTGCACATGCATGTTTATTACAGCACTATTCACAATAGCAAAAACTTGGAACCAACCTTGCTGCCCATCAAAAGTAGACGGGATTTTAAAAATGTGGCATATATACACAATGGAATATTATCCATCCACAAAGAAAGACAAAATTATGAACTTCACAACAACTTGGATGGACTTAGAATCTTTAATACTGAGTGATCTATCACAGAAACAAAGAACTGAGTACCACATGTTCTCGCTTATAAGCAGACCCTGAATAATTATCACAACACTTTAAGAAAGGGATTGACAGTAGTGGGAAACTTCCAGGGGAGTGAGCAGGGAGGTGAGGCATTAATAAGGATCCCTGATCTCAAACCAGGTGATGTGGGGATCAAAGTGAGGCCCAAACTTTACCTGTACAATGACCATTTGTTTACCTAATCCTGAATTTACCCCACATCTTTAAAACAAAAAATTTAAAAAAATATGATGTTCTCTAGGGTTTAGTCCTTAGCCCTCTTGCATTGTTTATACACTTTCCCCAGGTGGTCTCATTTACCTCCCTGTCTGTAAGAATCATCTAAACCATTATCTTTTACAGTTTTCTCTCCCAACCTTGACCTCCCTTCTGAGTGCCAGATGCATTATCTAGTTGCTTGGTTTACATCTCCTCCTGGCTGGCTAATGGGGATCTCAAACTTAATGCTTCTAAAACACGTCTTGAGTTCCTGCCTCTTTCTTTAATGATCCCCACTTCCAGTCTTCCCTGTCTTAATAAATGGCACCATCGTACACTCAGTGAGTTAGGCAAACATTATGAGGCTTCCTTGATTCTTCCCTCTCTCTCACTCCCCCATATCCAAGTCTTATCCACTCTCCCTCCAAAAATGGTCCAAAATTTGATCCTTTCTTGCCACCCTAACCACTCACTCCTCAGCCTGAGCCAGAACTGAACAACTGCAGTGACTCTGACTTCACCATCCAGCTTCCAATCCGGGCCACCTATCTTCTCTTGTCCATATAGAAGAGTGAATTCTTTTTTTTTTTTATCGTTTAAATTTTTTTATTCTAAAATTATGGGGTACAATTCAGGGTTAGGTACACAAATATTCATCCTGCAGGTAACCTTGTTGATGAGGTACGCCCTCCCAGGCAGTTTTCGACTATGTCACTCCCACCTCCCAGTTCCCTTTCACCCACCCCTACATGAGGAACGAATTCTTTTTTTTTTATAATCAATATTTTTTATTGTGATATTGTGGGGTACAGTTAAGGGTTAGTTATACAAATATGCTTCGTTCAGCCACCCTTGTTGATAAGAGGTGTCTCTCCATCCCCAGACAGATGTTTACTACTGTTAATCCCATCTCCCTTCCCCTCCTTGCCCCCTCATAGTTTCCCACCACTGTCAGTCATTTTCTTATGGGTAATATGTTGGATGGTCTAGGTCCACTATATGAGTGAAAACATGTGATACTCAGATCTTTGTTTCGGTGAGAGGTCACTCAGTATTATAGACTCTGGTTCCATCCAGGTTGCTGCAAAATTCATGATTTTGTTCTTTTTTATGGCTGCGTAGTATTCCATCGTGTATATGTACCACATTTTTAAAATCCAGTCCTCTTTTGATGGGCAGCATGCTTGGATCCAGGTTCTTGCAATTGTGAACAACGCTGCAATAAACATTCGTGTGCAGGTATCTTTTTGATAGAGGGATTTGAGTTCTTCAGGGTATATTCCCAGTAGGGAGATTGCAGGGTCATTTGGGAGGTTGATATTTAGAGCTTTTAGGAATCGCCACACTGTTTTCCACAGAGGTTGCACTAGTTTACACTCTGAATGGATCAGAGACCTAAATGTAAAACCTCAAACCATAAGAACGAATTCTTAAAGATGCAAATTGGCTTATGTTAGCTCTCAGTCCCTTCCCCAGTGACTTCCCATCATGTGCAGAGCCCACACTTTTATGATAACTCCTAACCCCCACATGCCAACCCCTCCAGTTTCTTCTCCTACCCCTACCCTGTGGGTGCTGCACTCTTTCCTTGTGGTCCTCTGCTAGCTGTTCAAACTCACCATCTGGGTCTCAGGGTACCCTTCTCTTTGCTCCTCTTTCCTACTGATCCTAACTCACTTCCTCAGAGGTGACACCAGACCATTTCCTCCTTAGTCATCCCCTTACTGAGCTTCATTTCTTAAATGACATTGATTGCTATGTCACTTTTGTTTATTCTTATAATTCTAGTGCTTAGAATAATGCCTGCCACCTACTTTGTGCCAAATAAATATACAACAAATGATTAACTGAATGATTTCTAATTTAAAAACGACAAACTAGTATACACAGAGTTTGAGAGCACCAGGAAGTTTCATAATACGGGGAAACTTACCTATGTATCCACCTCATTTGTCTAGAAGGGCTTTCTCTAAGCCCTTGGCACAATGACTGAGGACTTGAATGTTCTAAAGAGACCCTGAAATTGCACTCTACAGTTCTGGGGACCACACAGGTTCTGCCTCTTGCCCCCTAATTTCAAACCCTCTTACATTTGTGATGTCATGGACTTGTATTCTCCTTTCTATCTGGTCAGGGTGGGAATCAGCCTTGCTCTACAGACTGTGACAGTTCAGAGTCCCACACCCCAAGCCAGGAGAGCAGCTCTGACTTGTATTAGAACTTAGTTATTTAGATGTCTTTCTGCCAGGGTTTTATATTGCCAATAGGCACTTACATTGATGGATTCTCATATCCATTGAGTTTGAAAAATAGGACAATACACCTGGATTGTTAACCCTCCTTATAGGGTTCCAATGTCAGCCTTGACTGATGGCTATGTGATCAGAGTATTGAGTACATTTCCAATGCTTAATACTCAATTTTTCTTTGCTAATGCATGGTTGAACACATTCTTACTTTAAATCTATCATAAAATACATTATTACTTATTTGTTTTCATTCTGAAAGTTTGTCCATAAGTGCATTAAACTACATTTTGATTACAAATAAAAAATTACAGCTTTTCAGAAATTTTTTAAAAATCAGAAAACAGTATATTTCAACTAGTTTAACTTGACATTTTTCTTTTTTGAATTATTTTTAAAAAAAAAAATTTTTGTTTTATTATGAAATCACTATATCTCATTATAAAAATAAGAAAAAACTCTAGAAAGTAGAAGGATCAGTTCCATTGTATGTAGACAAACACTACTATTAGAATGCATATTTCTATTTTTAATTTTAATTTTATTTATTTATTTATTTATTTTGAGTTGGAGTCTCACTCTGTCACCCAGACTGGAGTGCAGTGGCACGCTGCCGACCACTGCAGCCTCGACCTGCCAGGCTCCTGTAATTCTTCCACCTCAGTCTTTTGAGTAGCCAGAACTACAGGTGCGTGCTACCATGCCCGGATAATTTTTGGTTTATTGTAGAGATGAGGTCTCGCCAAGTTACCCGGGTGGGACTTGAACCCACAGGCTCAGGCAATCCACTTGCCTCGGCCTCCCAAGGTGCTGGGATTACAGGCTGAGCCACCGAGCCTGGCTAGGAATGCATATTTTTATCTCTTATTTTTGCTATGTGTTTGAAGCATCATTGTGATTTTACGACATATATAAGACTTAAAAATGTAATTTTTCTGACTATAAATATGATGCATTATTATTGTATACCTTTTGGAAAATAAATAAAAGAACCTATAAATCTATGTTTTTAATTATAATAGTTATATATTATCATTATAGAAGATTAGGATGTCTTATAAATATAGACATAAAAGTCATCTAGAATTCTGCTCAACAGAATAATTATTATTTACATTTTGATATATGCCATTTCAGATATTTTGTGTTGTACATACTAATTATATGTTATTTGTTCCATATATAAATGTTATATATATAAAAGTTATTTGAATTCTAGAAGAGAGCATACAATGTATATGACTGAGCATTACTTGCATGGGAAAATTCATGAACCCTATTCAAAGATGATATGAAGAAATGCCGGGACCAGCTCCAGCTGGGTTCAGGGTACCCCAAAGGTGGAGACGGCATCAGCGATTGGGGGGAAGAAGAGAGAGAAAGAAAGAGACTGGACTCCAGTCTAGTACAGAAGCGATGTGAGTTATTGGGAATTACAACGGGTCTTTTATACACAAAGTCAGTTGTAGGAGGGGCGTCCCCCACCCACCAGAAACCTTAATCCATGAAAACTTAATCAATGATTGCCTTTAAACCCTTTTCATACGATAATCTTAAAATCCCATAACAAAGGATAACCTAATCTATGACTGACATATTCTATAAACCTTTTTCATCCTAAGCTGATTGATTTATGCCAAGTTAAACAATTCTATAGAAGCTTAAGTATTTACTTTACAAATGAAAGTGGCCCATCCCAGAATGTTTGGAATGTGGCCCAGTCCAAAGTTCACAGTGGGCTACCTGCAAGTAACCCAGCCGCATTCTTTCAACAAAATGGCTGTCTTCTAAAACTATATTCTACAATTTACACCTTCAATAAATCCTAAGATCATGACCCAAAAGCCTGTGACCAATACTAAGGCTCTTAAATGTGACATGAGTTTGAATTGTAAGTTGTGTGAAAGCCAAAACTGCAGTTTGCAGAAGAATGGGAGCAATGAGCTTCTAAAGTTAGCTTGTGATCGTCCCGGTCTCAGAGTTTTGATGTTTTGAGCTCACAGGAGCTTAATCTAGTTAGTGCTGAGTAGAAAGGGGGAGGAAATGGGGTCAATAGCTCCTGAATGCATCCTAGTGGTCTCGGGGTCAACGGCCCTTCCTGATCCCTAATGCTCAGTGGGCCTCCGTGGCCGGCTCCCAACAAAGAAAGGCTAAGTGACATAAATATCTACCATGGGTAGTTTGACTTCTCCACTTAAAAAAAAAAACTAATGAGATGGTTGTATATTATAAGTCTTAACACTGCAGTAAATCATTACTTGAATTCCTTGGCAGTGAAATTAAACATGTTATCTTCCAGGTAACTCTATTTTGCCATGAGGAAAATAATTTTTATTCTTCTAATGATTCTCTTGGCATGCTTTTCCAAGTAGTTAAGCCATTGTAAGATTGTGGGTGTTTTAAGACACACATTTTTCAGAAAAGTATAAAATATATTTTTTAAAAATTAAAAAAATTCTGTGGTTTTAAAGCAATACCTGGGCTCTTTTTACCTTTTTATTTCTAAAACTTGGCCCAGCATGTATTTACTGAAATCCATGAGTCAACTTATACATATTTGTAATGTGCCTCCATGCCTTTATTGCTCACTTTTAATTCTCTTAGTTCATTTTCTGCTGCTATAACAGAATATCACAGATAGGAGAGTCTATAAAAAAAAAAAACAGAGATCTGAAGATTGGGAAGTCTTAGGTAGGGGTGCTGCATCTGGTAAGGACATTTTTGCTGCCTCAAAACATGGCCACTGGCATCAAATGGCAAGGAAGCATGAGTGGGACGGTGAGGAAATGGGGGCTGAATCTATCCTTTTGTCAGGAGCCCACTCTCTCTATAGCTAACACACTAACTGATGGCATTAATATTCATAAGGGCAGAGCCCTCAAAACCTAATTGCTTCTTTAAAGTCCTACCTCTTAATGCCATCATCACTATGGCAATGAAATTTCAACATGACTTTTGGAGGTGACATCCAAACACATGGCATTAATGAATAACTGAAACACTCTGAATATAAAATTTCAAACAATACAAACATGTTCAATTCAAAATATAAAAGACCTATAAAATTAACACATGGATGCTTTTGTTTCATTTCTTTCATTTTAGCTTCTTTAGGTAACTGGAAGAGTGGACACCCCAAGAGTTCATTCTCTTTTTAGCTTTGTCTGAGCAGCTGTGCAGCCACAGCTACCAAAGTTTACCAGCCAAGTTCACCAGTAAGACTTTTGAGTGAACTTATGGGCCTTTGAATCCTACCTTAGGGTCTTTGGGTTAGAGAATGAGCCATTGTTAAAGAAACTGGAAAACTTCTGGCAGTTGTGTGGCCTGAAGACACATAGCACAAGTTCTTCACTTGTTTTTTCTGATCCCAATTTCTCACTTGTGTAAATCCTCCTTTTCTACTAAAGAAAAATATTCTCTTTCAGTGAATCTTCTCTGGAAAAAAAAATCCCAAATCTTTAAAAGACACAAAAATTAATGTAATCACTTGCATTGGTCCAGGATTTTATGTGAGTACAACAAATTTTTTTACTTTTGTTAAATGAAATGAGTAGTTTTGTGATAGAATTTATACTCAAGGTTTCCATATTATGCAAACTTGACATATGTATAATATATATAATATATAATATATATATGTAATGCATATCTACAATATCCCAACACGTGAAATTAGCTTGCTTTTTAAACTAGGTACCTAATAAAGATAGCAATGTTTATACTTAGAACATAATGTCAGAGGTAGATACAGAAAACTTTTTCCTATTATTTTATTGAGTGATCAATAGCTTTAAAAGGAGTTATTTAAATCACTTTGTAAAGAAGCAGCTACCTGGAAAACAAAATTACACAATCTTGTACAACCCCAAAGAGCACTTTTCCTGGCTCCCAGACAACTGCACAGTTGATTCTTTCACGATGCTATTTGCATTGGTAATGGTTGATAAGTACATTTTGAAAATTTCTAGATCCACCATCAAAGTCTCTAATGTATGTGATGGTCTCCAAGCTAATTGCGTCATGGAAACATTTGGGAAAAGTGGTTAGCTGAGGGACAAGTTTAACACTGTTAAAAAAATATTTATTTTGGTAAGTACATTTTGAATTTGGTATATGTGCGTCAGCACTTAATATATTGGACTATTTTTGTCATCAGTAGCTGTAGGTTATTGGTTGGGCAATCAGATGAACAACTTTTTATAATCTCAGCCCCATCAACTTCCCCAGAACTTCCAAAGTTAATGATATTCAGGTACGTAGTTTGTAATGTTCTATAATGTTTTCATCTATGTTCAAATTTTGAAAAAATCAAAAGGAATCAGTGAGAAACTGTAATGTGATGAATCTAGTTCTGAGCAAACTGTCAGAAGGTGCTGAATGAGTCTGTGCTACAGTTCTTACTTTCATGCGTTATTTATTGGAGAGACAAATTTATGCTTGGAAGTCCTATGGATCTGAGTTGGACTTCCCACTTAGGTTTTTACTAAGATTCCCTAAGCCTCAGTCATTATCTCCTAACTGGGAGAGTAATAATACCCACTCAGAGAGTTACGGTGAGGATTAAGTGAGGTATGGTGGACAAAATGCTTAGCACAGTTTTTTCTAAATATTATTAACAGTAATAAACAGTAACTACTATTATAATAAATTACAATGGCTATCTCTACAGAACAAGTAACTAGCATAAATATAATTAAGTATTAGGATGAATGAGACAATTCAAACTCCAGCTTACTATGGAGATGCTGGTGGAAATGTGCTTTGAACTGATAATTGATCATAGGAATCAACTTCTGCATAAGTATGATGGAATTTATGAGGTGACTGAGTTGCTGCTGCCCTCTTTGGTATGGGAAACAGAACCTCCCAGTCTCTGTTATCTCCCTCTAGTGTCTGAAATATACAGAAGCTAAAATATAATTAAAATTAGCTAAAATAATTCTTATTCTTTTCTAGGCATAGCGGGCCCCCTGCTCTGCTCTGCTTCCGAATCATTAATGTCTTTGACATCCGTGAACACTCATGGCTTGTTCTTCCACTCATTTGCCTGATAAGGGTATTCAGCAATGGCATTGGATATTGGATTCATCCATTGGAAGTCTTGCCTCAGGCCTTGGAGGAAGTCACTTGAATATTAAATTCCTTAAAATCTTTTAACTTTCTTATCCATTAATTTGAGATGTTTGGGGGGAAATGGCTAATTGGCAAGTTTTCTTAGAAATTAGGTACGCTTAAAAACATGGATCTGATATTCAGCAATTAAAAACAAAACAAAACAGAATCACTCAGAATGTTGAGAAATGATCCCACCAAAATACAAGGGTTTAATTTCAACAGGGAATTTCTAATTAATGATGTTGGAGTGGGTTTTAAAATCCCCAACCACATTCCCACATTCTTACTCACCACTTGGGGAACGTTTAGGCCTTAGGGCATCTTTTAGATGAATACTAGTAGCCACATTTATGCTGAATGGAACAGCACCGGTAACCCCGCAATTATCGCAGAAAAGCAACCTTGCATTCCCAAGATATGCACTCAAACTTCATTACAGTGTTCCATCCGTGTTTCTTTGTTTCGTTGTGTTAAAGAGTAATAGCAATTGGCTAACACAAAGTATAAAACAAAGTCTTCATTTAGTATTTTCCTTGGACAATCCAAGAGCCACTCCTTTGCGTCTACGTGGGAGCTGTTTAGAATTGATGTGTGCAACTATGTTTTCAACAGTGGAGGAGAGAGGAGGCTGCCTTTCCTCAAAAACTACATTGGACTGTTCCTTCAGTCACATTCAGTTCACCCTGGGATTCTATTGTGAGGTGCAAGTGGTTATTTCTGGAAGGTGTACCGGGGAACCTACACTGCTGAGCAGGATGAGCAGCTCACACACAGGTCAACGTACCCACTGTAGGATTGGATTTCTATTTTGGTTGCCAAGAATCCCTGAACTCTCCCACTATGCTGGCACTCAAGGGAATTTTCCTTAAGCCATGTGGAGACTCACTAGAAATGGGATTGTAGTAAGGATTAAAGGAAAAAAATGATGCATGTTGGTTGAAAGCATTACATGACATAAGAAATATGTCCACACATTATTCTGTGCTATAAACGTTTTCACAGAAGTGCATTTTGGAAATCGCCACATTTGTTACTTTTAAACATCATAATTTCCAGTTTAGAGACGCTGGCTTTGTGACACCTAAATTGTCTTTATCACAGAAGTGTGGTGGAATTCTTAAATTCAAATTAACTTCAATTAATTGTATAAATAATGTGTATATATATCCACATGGACTCTTAATGATATCTTAAAAGGGGAGTTCTCTTAAAGCAGTATCAGATTGATAAATCGCAGTGCCTTCATAAAAATTGGGTAACAAGTAATCACAATATAGAGACATGATTGAAATGGCTTTAGGACCAGAATTATATAGGTAACCATATGTTTTAATGCTGCTATGGCTGTGGAAGTATAAACATGGAATTACAAAAATGTTGTGAGAAAAATATTATTTAGACATTATATACTTATGCATATATTTTTACATTATAAAAAATAAAATACATGTTTAGATTATTTATTGCTACGGGAGTTGAGTTAATAATGGGGAAGAAAAACTATTCAGATTCTGTAAAAGCTACCCTTTTCCATTTGCCTGATACCATATTTAAAATATGATGTTTTACAATATTCGCATCTCCTAAAGATTGTCCATAATCTGGAATCACCAGAGACAATGTTCTAAAGAGTCAGAGTTACAGGAACCACATGTCCTAGAAATCTTGACTCAGCAGGTGGAATAAGATTGGGAATAGGTATTTGTTTGAAAGTTCTACAAAAAGTAGTTCTGATGTGCAGTTGGGTTTCAACAAGTTGGATCTTGTCTCTTGTCATCCAAAATTAAAAAACAATCCAGGCAAAGCTGTTCAATAATTGATGAGGATCATATTCTTTTAGTATTAATTAGTACAATTGACTTCCAATCAATTAGCTCTGGTATAACCCAGAAAAGAATGATTAACTTTATAATTTCCCTAATCATGGACACTACACTTGCACTGTTTCTCGTCACTGTAGGATTTGGACTCCCACAGCTAAATGTATATGCAGAAAAATATAACACTTACGAATTTGGTTTTGACCTGACAGAATCTGTCTTTTTCGATAAAATTCTTCTTAGTGGCCATCACCTTCCTCCTCTTTGATCTGGAGATTGCCCTCCTTCTTCCCTTCCCCTGAGCCTCCCAAACAACCAACCTTGTTTTAGAGCAGTGGTTATGTTTATTTAACAAAAGACTTTAGATAGCTTAGAAAATCTACCTAAGGAGATCTTCAGAATAGCAGAGTTGTAATTTATAGTGGCCAGTGAAAACAGGCTTTGTATAATGTCTAGGGGAGAGTGACATAACTTGTTTTGTTTTATTGTTTTAGAAAGCAGTAACTGGTTTGAGTTTCTGCATGTGTGAAGCCATTTAATTTTTTTGAGCCCCAGTTTCCTCCTCTGTTGAGAGGAGGCTATCCTTCTGATCTCAATCAGCAATGGTTCTAGAAGTCTATGATAAAATATTTTTTAACTGACAGAGAAATGCAAAATAGTGACTGCATTTACCTGGGCACACATTGGAAAGGAGTCTGGAGAGGATGTCCTTTTATGAAGAGAAGATTCCCGAAAGAAGGAAGAGGGAAAGGAGCCTGCTAACAATATATTGAGCACTAACTATAAGCCAGGCCCAGTGCTAAGCACTTAGCATACATTATTTAATTTTAATCTTCATGCAAACTCTAAGAGGTTAGATAGGTCTATAAAACGAGAAAACTTAGGCATAGCAAGGTTAACTCTTCCTAAGGATACATGCTAATGAGTGCCAGCACAGGGATTTGAACCAGGAGGGCTGACTTTGTGCTCTGAAATCACATTATATTCAGCCTCAAAAATATATGTATTTGACAATGTAGACTGCATTCAATAGATAGCTACAGACACTATGCAGTGCCCCCTTCAGTTAATATTGCTTATTTTGAAATAACTTCCTAATTATTTTTTCTATAATTTCTTCTCTCTTCACTTCCGCTTTAGTATCTCATAGCTGTGGCAGATGATAAGGTTCGAAACACATGCTTTAATTTGAAGCTTACCAATATGATTTCAAATACCAGTCTTTTTATGGTGCACCTTGCTGCCAAATGCCTTTTTAATTTTTTTTCCATCTGTGAGATATCACTTAGCATGGTCAGATCACGAGCTTGTTAAAAGTTTCACAAGTTTCCTTTTGATAACTATGCTGAAATTATGGTGCAAATGCTTGAAGAAGTCCAGACATTAAATAACATGGACATCATTGAAGAGGAAAAAAATATTATTTAATTAGGTGACTACCCCTCCTATTGTTACTTTATTTTCAAGTTCTATGGAAATAGGCTCCCTGCTGTTTGCAGTTTCTGGCTATCTTTATTCCTCTCATTATTAATTCCGTTTTACCCCTCTCCCTGCTAATCAGCCCCAGTGTCATGTGTTTGGAAGGCTGGTTTTATTGTGCATTCTCTTTTGGATTCCGGAGTGACTAGTAGACCCAGGCAAAGAGTCAGCCAGTAACCAAGGTCAAGGTTATACCTTGTGAACACCACAGCCACGTCTCACATACAGTTTATGCAACTGTTACACTTCAGGGTCAGGGTTCACTGAGAATTTCCATAAATCTGATGGGTAATGTGCCAAATGAGATTAGAGAGGGCTTCATGTGATCACGGTCAAATGAAAATATCTTATGCTAATTTCCTAGAACAAGCTTGAGGCAGGTAGTTAATACTTCTTTGTGAAGAGCTGGGAACACACACTGGAGGAAACACAAGCTGTTGTCTAAATAGAAAGATAAAGCGTGTGAGCTTCATCCTGCTGGAATAGCAGGATTTTGCGACTAAGTTTGACTCCATTCTCTTACATAGTCTACATTGTCTGTTAACTCTTACTCTAATTGTTACCCTAGTATGCATTTTTCACTGAAATCAATTTGATAAGTTGCATTTATATATTTAGATGCCTACAAATTCTTCAAGTTATATTGTTGTAAAATAGAAAACCAAGAAGGACAGAAGAGCATTAGCGAATGGAGAGTTGTTTACGGATTTAATCTCTGACTACTTATCCATACATGCATTTTTCTTTTAAGCTTTGACCTGAATCAACCCAATTCAGAAAAGTGCATTTTAAACCATCCATCTTGGAATTGATACAAAAACATGAACTCTACTCATATTCGGAAAGAAAATGGCATTAATATTTTAAGGCAATTTTAAGAAGACTGAAGAAAACAGACATTAGCCATTCTGCCCTCTGGTCACCCAACACAGCTGAGAATGCAAAGTCATAACCTTAGTCTTATATCTTCATTGAATATGCTGAGAAATGCCCAGATGAAAGTACAATTCAAAAAATAAATGCAGGTGGTTAAATCTTATATCATTAATGAGCGGGGGTTGGTTGTTAGTATTGTGGAAATTCACTTCAATTTAACATGCATTTATTGAGCACCAACCCTGTTTCTCCCTCCAGGCCTCTGAGATAAATGTTGGGGAGAATCTCAAGAAGAATCTGATGGTTTCTGCAGAAGGCCTGTAAAATGTCCTCACACACATGATTAAAGGACAAAAGGACAAATACAGGCAGGATCACTAAAGATCAAAATCAGGAGGAAGTGGTGGAGCTCAGAGCACTCGGGGAATGAAAATCTAGAAAATCTGGCTCTGGAGGAAGCAGTAGAATTTGGGGAAGAAGAGAAAGAAAACAAGGGCACTTCTTGTGGTGAGACCAGCATGAGGTCAAGTAAGGCAGGTTTATTCAGGGGTCGCTTAGGTGAGGAAGCAAAAGATAAGGGGAGGAAGAAGACCCCAGTTCCTGTCCTGGCTCTGATATTTCCTTCCTGCAAGACCACAGAAAACTGAGTGGGCCTTGGAGTTTAGTGGCTCTGATTTGTGGTCTAGATTAGAAGAGAACTGAGTTCTAGTCTTGGTCTAGCTACTTGTGAGAACTAGTTTCTTATCCACTGGAGGTCTCAGTTACTCATCTGTAAAATGGGGACCACAAAGATATGGAAGTTGTTGAAAAAAGTGGATATGCTTGGCATATAGTGAGTGCTTAGAACAGGTTAGTGATTGTGCAAATTCTAAGAAGTTTGTTTTTAAACAAAGGACGTCTGATTGGAGAATTTAGGCAATACTGTTTAGTATCTACTAATCAATATTGTTGATTGATAGATATCTATTGCTTATAGGCTGAGTAACTTAGCATTTTTGGTGATTATGAAGATCTTGGTTGGCAGGACTAAAATTTTGGGCTTTCTCCAATGGGAAATGAGGGCCCACGATGGATTAGCAGGAGGAGGTATTGAAAAGGAAGTTAAGTTTCAGGAAGATTAACATGGAGGCAGGATGTCTATTTGTGAACCTGAGCTGGGAAAAAGAAAGCCATTGGTGAACTCCAGGTGTGATGCATTAGGGGTGACACATGATATTGAAGAGTGAGGTTGAATTAGGAAATACATGACATAGAGAGAACTTGGTGACTCCTTAAGTGGCAGGGAGAATATGTATATTCATGATTCAGAGTGCTGGTAACCAGGAGAGTGGTAAAGACAGGCACAGAGATTGGAGATTTGGAGATGAACCCATGATACCTTAGGTAGAACCAAGGAGGAAGCAAACTTAGATATGAAGCCACTGGATTTCAAGGAATGGCTGGCATACAAGTTGCTTATATGTAGCTGAAAGTATGGACCTCCATACTTTGGTGTTGTTCAGGGAAATGGTGAGAAGAGATGACAAAGTGGAGAGCCATGGTGCCCAACCTGGTCACACATGGCTATCACCTGAGTGGCATTAAAAATACTGATTGCCTGAGCCCGTGGGTTCGAGACCCACCTGGGCAGCGAGAACTCATCTCTACAAAAAATCAAAAATAATCAGCCGGGCGTGGTAGCGCATGCCTGTAATTCCGGCTACTCGGAAGGCTGAGGCGGAAGGATCACCGGAGCCCAGCAGGTCGAGGCTGCAGTGGCAGGGAGTGGCCACTGCACTCCAGTCTGGGTGACAGAGTGAGACTCCAACTCAAAAAAAAAAAAAAAAAAATACTGATGCTTGGGTTTCACTCCCAGAGGATTCTGATGTAACTGGTCTGGTGATGGGGACTTTTAAAACCTCAACAGTTATCCCTGCAGAGAAAGGAAAAAACCATAAACTCAGCCCTCTATGAAGAATGAGGAGTAAAAGAAGCACCTGATGAAAATTCACCTACCAAGTGGCAATCTCCTGGCCTGGAGCGTTACATATATATTATCTTACACTGTTTTCATCGCTGCTTTTTGGTTCTCTGAAGGAAATTATAACTATCTTTTAGTCTGAGATCCAGAAGGGAGGTAGAATGCAGGGAAGGCTTCCCAGCTCTGACTCTTCAATCTTTATTTTTAAGAGAACAAAAGTGAAGAACAAAATTGGTTATACTGACAGCTCGATGTCCAGAACTGACTAATAGCATATTTCAACTCTCTAAAAACCACACTCTAAATTTAGTGTCACATAACAATGTATTCACACACACCAAAAATTATTTCATTCTTCATTCACTTTATTCAAAAATTTTCATGATTCGCTTAGAACCTAGGTGTTTTAATTTAATTTTAATGTAATTGTAACCAGTTTAGTAGTCCTGTGTACCCACTCAGAAAATGAAAGACAGCTGTTTTAGAGGAAAGTCATGATAATCAGAAGGCAAGAAAAAGGATTTGAAGTAAAAAAGTGACATTTATTGAGTACCTATTCTATGCCATATGCTATAAGAGATACTTAGCACTCATCCTCTCACTTTAGTAGATGACTTGTCTTCCCAGCATCTTAACTCACTCTTCTTTAGGATATGTTTGTGGTATGGATTTTGGAGAGGTAGGATACATTAAGAACTCTGAAAGGGTCCAGGCACCCTCCCTGTTCTCTGCCAGCCACATGACCTTAGAACGTGTAAGGAGTCATGATGGCAGAGCAGCAACTAGAAACTGTGTTGATGTCCCAGGTGTTTTCTGCTGCCCACCCTCTTGGTTCCTGAACATTTTCCTTGCCCAGTTTTTCATATTTTTCTTCAATCCCATGAATTACCTGATATCTTTCCAAGCATTTATTTTTCACTTTAATTAGCCAGAGTCTCTTTCTCTTATTTGCAATTAAGCATCTTGAGTAGCACAAAAGTCTTGAGGCTTATTTTACTATGTACATTCTCATAGATGAGGAAACAGAACTTCAGAAAGGTTAAGTAACTTGCCCAGAATCACAAAGCTAGATCAGCAGAACCAAGGTTCCACAATAGGGTTTACCCACAAAGGCTATTATATAAGGAGTTAGTAACTCTATAAGTTTAAAAATCCTGCAGACATCATTACATCATTTCCTACAATAAGAAACATCTCATGCAATAAAAGTCTTCTTTGATTTCAAGTAATCATATACTTATTTTTTAAAAAGAGGGAGGGCTCCAATACAATTTGTAAATAACAAGTAAAACCT
The DNA here is from genome assembly GCF_000164805.1 of Carlito syrichta. NCBI lineage: Eukaryota > Metazoa > Chordata > Mammalia > Primates > Tarsiidae > Carlito > Carlito syrichta. The sequence continues at coordinate 173,902 of NW_007212190.1, forward strand.
GCTTAACTCATTTTTTAAATTGCATTTTGAAAATGTTATTTCTAGTGATACATAATAGATGTACATATTTTTGGAGTACATGTGATAGTTTAACGCATTCTTCTAATGTGTAAAGAACAAATCAGTGTAATTGAAATATCCATCATTTTAAATAATCCTTTTATTTATGCTAGAAGCATTTGAATTGTTCTCTTCTAGGTATTTTGAAATATACAACAGATTATTGTAACCTGTAGTAATACATGATATTTGAACACCTGATCCTAAATATTGCCTTTAAAGATGAGTTATTTGAATACTAAAAGATAAATCTTTAATTATCAGGAAAATTCACTTAACATAGAATCTTGATAAAGGGAATGAAAAATTCTCATCTAACAAATAAAAAAAAGGAAGATTCCCAAGTTCATGGATTTTTTAAAAGACAGAAACACTTTGAGGCACTATGGGCCCTCACCTGGAGCCTGGGCCTGTTTTGAGTAAGAGAGAGAGAGGGTGAGCGGTTTGGCACATCGACCAGGAGGAGATACTCAAATACGGGGTGAAGGCTCGAGCCGGATTCCTGTCACCCTGGGCACCTGCTCTCTCTTGGCCAGCCCTAGAAGCAGCGCGGGTGTCATGTTCTTGAAACCCTAAGATGGTGATTATGACCGATTACACAAGATGCCATGTTCCCTAATCATATCACTTACATTCCTGCGAACAGCAGTGACAAGGGCTTGAAGGGAGAAGATCACAGCTGTCTAATAAAAAAAGAAAATCAGATAAAGCAGACAGTGTTGCAGGCAGGAGATCACACACCAGACTGCAAAGGAGGCTGGTGCGATGGGGTTTTGCCCTCTTTCTAACCCAGCTTGACCTCCACCCCCTCTCCTGTCTCCAGAACCCCCGAGTCGCAGATTGATGGGAGTTGTGCAGGTGTGGCTGGTACACATGGGCTTCTTTATTGTGTTATTAGCCCATGCTCCCTGTTCTGTGAAGTGAACATTGTCGCTTTGGTAAATTTGGAGCTCGTCACTGCCAGACTCTAGACAGCTCTTGTGAATCAAAGGGAGGCACCATGAACACCCCTTCCTGCTCGTCTCTGAAGTGACTCTAAACTTAAGACACCACCTTTCTCTTTTGCCACTCCGTTTTTAATCTGTCTTCAAAGAGAAAGCCAACTGTCTTGAATTAAACACGAGGAGGCAATTCTTGAAGTCATGTGTGATGAAAGTGATTAAATAATTAATTCATACAAAGGTGACTTCTGAGTCAGGATGGGGGTCAGAATAAAAAAGTAGTCTTGATTTAAAGCAGTATTTACTTGGCATGCAATGGAAAAATTATTTAATATGATATGAAATTACCAGGCTGGAGACCATTAACCTATCTCCCCAACTTCCTCAGCTACAGGCATCTGGCCTCTTGTTGCTCCTTGAACGGACCAAGGTTGTTTTCTCATGCCCCAGGACCTTTGGACTTTCTCTCTCTTTTGCTGGAAGACTCTTCATTCAGTCCTTTATCTGGTCACACATCCCAGACTTGTAGATCTCAGATCGACGTCAGCTCCCTGGAGAAGCCGTTTCTAACTGTCCTAGTTATAATATTGCCCCCTTCCTCAGTCCCTAGCCTGCCCTTCTTTTTATTTCTTTATGATACCTATTACTGCCTGGTATTTTGCCATATATTAACTCTTTGCTTCTTTGCCAGTTTCTCCAACCAGAATGTAAGCTCCACGAAGACAGTTTTATATCTGTTTTTACCCCCTTTAGTATCCCAGCACCTAGCTTGGCAGAGTATGCAACAATAAGTAGCTGTTCAATGAATAAGTGAAAGAATGAGCTTCAAAACTTAAATGCTTTGATCTTTTCAGAGTTCAAAATTAGCTCTAGAAAAAAATGCATTTGAGAGTGAAAGGGGCTACCTATACTTCTAAATGATAAAACCCGCCCACTAGAATGATAAATCCAGATTTAGGCACAAACTGAATTTTTAAAAATGCAAGACAAAACAAAATTAGTGCACTCAATTGGCTGCTTTCTCTGTTTGAAGCAAACTATTGGCTTTTTCAAATTTCTTCTCCAAAGAGTCAAGAAATGTTTATCAGAAGGCATGGATGACTTCCATTTTGTGATAAAATATATCCAAGGAGAAGCCGGTCTCCCCTTGTGCTCTGCTGGATCTGTATATCTTATTTATAGCAAGTTATCTGAAGTAGACAGCTCCGAGTCAATGTTGTGAGCATAAGTGACAGTCAACCTGATGGAGACTAAATTATGCGTGTGAGCCTGGCTATATCCAGCTGTCTGGATACAATTGTTTGATAAACCCTTGACCCTTCACCTGTCCAAAGTGGCAAGTGTGTAAGTGGGTTTGTAATGGTAATTATTCTGAACATCTCAATACTCCTTTCTAATCTCTGCCATCTCTAGACAACCTGTTAGATTTTTTCAAGAGCCTAATCCTGATGATAAAACTCACAGACCCAAACTTCTCTTAAGTCAGATGTTTTGACCAGTTAGAGAAGGCTGAGTTATAGAACTAGGGAACATTCCTTCTTCACTTAATGAAGCCATTCAAGTGATATTTTATTCATGATACTAAGCAGCAAAACAAGCACAGAAAAAAACCTTAGATAAACCAGCAATTATTTATATGCAGAAATTAGTTGGTCTTCAACAAATAAAAGTAGAGGGTAGTTTCATATTTCAAAGCTACTGTCATAATTTGGGTGGGCTTGACAGCAAGGCACTCTGGGAGAAGTAGGAAGATTTCAGGCAGCATAGGAGAACAGGCATAGATGCAAAATGTTTGACATGCATTTGCAAACTCAGGTATGGGTAGGGAGGTTTCAATGCAGAGGAGGCAGGGGTGAGAGCTGAAGAAAAACCTGGGCATTGCTGTCATAGCTGGTGAGGAGGATTAGTGACAGACTAAAGGTGGAGGTCTGGTCTTTAGAGCCAGAATTGAGGACAAGCCAGGCTGGAAGTCAGGGCTCCAGGAGGATGCTGAAGGCAAGGCTCTCATTCATGAGCTGAAGTTTTAAGTCCAGGAAACTAGAACCAGCAGGTAGTCACCCACCATCACTACAACCAGAAGGGAGGGAGGTTGGAAAGTGTGTTGGAGGTCATGTCCCTGGAAAGTGACCACGTCTGGCTCATGGGAATACTTGTCTCTGGGCAGCAGGATAATTTTAGTCTGTATTCGCTGTCACAGGTTTTACGTCAAAGCAAAGATAATACCATGTAGATAAAATCTATTAATCAAAACAGCTGTTTAAATTGGATCTACAGGCAGCTGCTTTCTATGACAAATATTTTCAGTAAATATTTGTAATTTTTTTAGTGTGTTGCATGGCATATAATAATTAAATAATTAGATTTAGGTATTATATCATGGTTATAACCACAAACACAATGAAGAGAATAACTAAAAATTTCAAGACCGAAGAATAAGCTTCATTTTAACATCTTCTGTCTTTAGGAGAATTTCAAATGGAAATAGTGTGGTTGGAAGAAACCAGAAATTGTATGAATGTCATGATATATAGAGAGATAATTGCTGTCAATGTAAGTAATGCGGCTTTGCTGAGTAAAATAAGATGATTGCTTAGGGTTTTCCAAAACCTCCTAAAATTGCTTCTATACCACATGTAACCACATGTGGTATAAATAAAATGTGAGTCAAAGGAATGAGGAAAGATAAACATATAATTAAAAACAGCTCAGTAGATACTTGGGCTCATTCATTTCAATGATGGCATCTGCAGTTTATGGTGCGGTTATAGACCCACAGTATATCGGCATTGACTACACGCCATAAAACATATCCGAGCAGCTTGAGCCCAAATTATTATACACAAACAATAAATCTATCCTGTTAACAGGATAAATATGATAACTGTTGATAATGTTGGAAAGTGGCAAAATGTGATCCCTAAGTAAACAGTTTTGAGTTCTTTAGAAACAAAGATTACTTTAGCTTTTAGTGCCACCTAGGACTTCTGTTCTCTTATCTGTAGTCTGAATTAAAAGAGAGATTGTGGCCTTGAAAGCATCTATGCTGATTATTGGTTGTGAGTCTAATAAAAGACATAAGTCCAACCATTTATTTGTGAAAATGAAATCTTCATATGTTGAAGGTCAGTTTTAGTTGAAGTAATATAATAAGTGAAAGCCAAGGTTTTTTTGCCATTAAAATTGCCCATGGAGCGAATCTTTGGTATTCTACCCTTAACCTTGAATACTGCCCTGTATATTGTAAGAAAAATAGCAATGTATGTGACAATACGATATCGGAGTCAATATGGCTTTGAGTTTCTATGTAGGAAACAGTTATCTACAAAGATAAGTCACTTCTTAAACATTATTAAATGAAATAGTCTGATAAAAATATATGTAAATATGGATTGGAATTTAATGTTTCACAAAGAACTGAATACTACATATGAGTGAGAACTTATAAGTGAACCCTGATCACTGGTCACAAGAGCACAAGTGTGGGATTGGCAGACACTGGACACTGATGGTGGAAGGAAGGAGGCCAGAGGAGATTACATGGCAATACACTGAGTACCTAGTCCACTATCAGGAGGAGAGAAGACCAGCTAGAAGCTCAAACTTCACCTGCATGCAACTTATTTATGTAGTAAATCCAAACTTGTACCCCACAACTCTAAAAAAATTATTTAAAAGAGAGTTTGTGTTTCATTAACTATAGTCTCATTTTCTTTGCTAACGAATGAAAATTTGTTTTCACTACAGTTTACAACAGAAGCTAGAGTTAATATGTATTTTGGGGAAGATTGTTAGAGAAACTTATTTCACACACTATTGGTGTACAGAAAACATGTAGGTATCATACTCTTCTGTGTACAAAGTTATTGTATGTTATACAGCAGGAGGAAACAGACAAGTATATACATTTTGTTATCAACAGTTTTGTGGCTGTGATGTTATTGTGCATAATTGACACTTTATTCTGTGTGAATATAAAAGTTCAATTCAAAAAGTCTATATGTCTGTGTGTCATATGTGTGTATATGTATGTACGTGTAGTTATGTAATTTTTCCCTTTGATGACTTTTTAATCAACTTTATTGTTATATAATTTACATATAATAAAAGTCGCCAATTTTAAGAGACAATTTGATGTGTTCTGACAAATGCTTACAGTTATATGACCATCGCAATTATGATTTAGAACATTTCCATCACACCAAAAATTTCTCTTATGCTCCAAGGTCATTAAGTTCCTCTCCTTCTAATATATCTGATATGTTTTCTAAATTTTATTTGTATTGTATATATTTAAGGCATGCAACATGATGTTCTGATATATGCACACACAGTTAAATGATGAGTACCCATTAATATAGCCATCATCACACATTGTTCCCTCTCTTCTTTTTTTTTTTTTTTTTCTGTTTTTGGTAAGAGCTCCTAAGATCTATGCTCTAAATAAATTTCCAGTACATAATACAATACTGTTAACGATAGTCCTCATGCTATGCCTTAGATCCCCAGACTTATTCATACTGCATAACTGCCACTTGACATACATTTCCCCATGCCCCCCCATCTCTGGTATCCACCATTCTACTCTATGTTTCAATATAGTCTACTTTTTGTCTAGATGTCACATAAAAGAAAGAACATGCAGATATAGAGAGATTTCTTTTTGTATCTGCCTTATTTCATCTAATATAATGTCTTCCAGGTTCATCCATGTGGTTGTAAATTGGACTTCCTTTTTTAAGGCTGAATGACATTCAGATATTCACATCTATCTATATCTACTTCTGCATATATATCTACGTCTATGTCTGTGTCTGTGTGTGTGTCTGTGTCTGTGTCTGTCTTTATCTCTATCTCTACCTCTAATCTATCTCCAGTTCACAATTTCTTTGCCCATCCAACTGTCAATGAACTCTAAGGTTGTTTCCATATATTGTCTTATCATAAATAATGCTGCAATGAACATGGAAGTTCAGGTATCTCTACAAGGTGCTGATTTCACTTTTTGAGGGGTATTGCTGGATTATATGATACTTTGACCCCTCCCTTTTTTAGAGGAACTGTTTTTATTTTTCACAATTGCTGCACCAATCTGTATTCCCACCAACAGTGTGCAAGCATTCCCTTTTTTCCACGCCCCCAACACTTATCTCTTTTTTTTTATACAGATAATAGCCCTTAACAGGTATAAAGTGATATATCACTTTGGTTTTGATTTGTGTTTTCCTGATGATATGTGAAGTGTCTACACAATAGTTTTGCCTTTTCGAGAATTTCACATAAATAGGTTTGCACATCATACAGTTTTTATGTTTGGCTTTTTTTTCTTTTCACTCAGCATAATGCTTTTAAGATTCATTCATGATCTTATGTGTGTTAGCAATTTCTTTTTTGTTGCTGAGTAATATTTCCTTTATATGGAGGCATCACAGTTGATTTATCCGTTCACCAATTGATAAATAATTGACTTACTTTCATCTTTTGCCTACAATACATGAAGTTGTTTTGTATATTTAAATACCAGTCTTTGTGTGGAAGTATGTTTTTATTTCTCCTGAATAAAAATCTCAGAATAACTTTCACATTAAATAACTGAAAATAGATAAATAAAAATCTAAAAGTGGGATCACTGGGACATAGGGTAGATATATGTATGACTTTGCAAGACATTGTCAAGCTCTTTTCCAAAATGGCTGTACCACTTTTTTATTCCGCCATCAATATGTGATACTTCCAGTTGCTTTATATCCTTGCAACTCTTGATATTGTTAATCTTTTTAATATTAGCCATTCTATGAGTGTGTAGTTGTATTTTATTGTGGTTTTGACTTGCATTTTCCTAATGACTGATAATGTTGATTGTCTTTCCATGTACTTATTTGCCATCTATATATTGTCTTCAGTTTTCTGTGTATTAGGAAAATTATGTGGTTTGCCTTATTATTATTAAGTGGTAAAAATTATTATCTTTATAAAAGAAAAGTTCTTTTATAGGTATTTAGTTTGGAAAAACTTTACACTAGTTTGTGGTTTATCTTTTTGTTTTTTATGCATTTTGAAAAAAAAATAAATTTTTAAAATAAAATTTAATTTGTTATTTTTTCATGCCTTCTTGTCCTATCCAAAATAAAGTAGTCTTTATGGCTTAGCTCTTTTGTTTTTTTTTTTGGAGTTGAAGTCTCACTTTATTGCCCAGGCTGGTGTGCAGTGGCATGCTCATGGCCACCCCAGTGTCAACCACCTGGGCTCAGGCGATCCTTCTGCCTCAGCCTTCCAAGCAGCCAGAACTACAGGTGTGTGCTACCATGCCTGGCTAATTTTTGATTTATTGTAGAGATGAGGTCTTGGCAAGTCACCCAGGCTGTTCCCGAACCTGTGGGCTCAGACAATCTGTTCTCCTTGGCCTCTCAAAGTGCTGGGATTACAGGCTTGAGCCACCATGCCTGGCCTATACTTAGCATTAATAGCTATATTTAATTTAATCTTTGTTGATGATAGGAGATAAGCATTGGTGCATATGGCTGTCTAATTGTTTCAGTACCAATTGTTGAGCAGATGATCCTTTTGCCATCGAATTACCTTGGCATCTTTATTGAAAATTAATGTATTATATATCTAGATATGTTTCTGGACACTTCTACTTCACTGACTGTTTGTATAACCTTATGCTAATACCATGCCATTTTGATTATTGTAGTTTTGTAGTAAGTCTTAAAAACAGATAGCATGAGTTTTAAAAATTTCTTATTTTTCAAAATTTTTTGAATACTCTTGGTCCTTTGAATTTTCATATAAATTTTAGAATAACTTGCCTATTTTTTCAAAAATACATTCTCATATTTTTATTGGAATTGCATCGAGCTTATATATCAATTTAGCGTGAACTGATATCTTGACAATATTGTGTATATGAACATGGTGTACTGCTTAATTTATTTAGGAATTATTTAATTTCAGGTATGTTTTGCATATATTTTGTTAAACTTATCCCAATGAATATTTTTATGCCGTTATAAAGGTTGTGTCTTTTATATTTCAATCTCCAATAGTGTATTCCTTGTATATAGAAATATGATTTTTAAAAAAGTATCCTTATAACCTATAACTTTGCTAACTTATTACTAGTTCTTGTAGCTTTTAAATATAGATTTATTAGAATTTCTATTTATATAAATCATGTCGTTTGTGAATAAAGAAAATGTTGCTTATTATTTTTCTATCTGCATACTTTTTATTTATTTATTTTCTCTTGCCTTATTGTATTAGCTAGGACCTCCAGTAAAATGTTGGTTAGAAGTGGTTAGCATGGACATTCAGGCTCATTTCTTGTCTGAGAGGGAAAGCTTTCAGTCTTTCAGTACTAAGTATGATGATAGTTGTAGGCTTTAAAAAAATTTTTTTTTTTCTTAGCCAGGCTCGGTGGCTCAGCCTGTAATCCCACGCCTTTGGGAGGCTGAGGTGAGTGGATTGCCTGAGCCCGCAGGTTCGAGACCCGCCTGGGCAGCGAGACCTCATCTCTACAATAAATAAAAAAATCAGCCGGGCGTGGTAGTGCATGCCTGTAAATCCGGCTACTTGGAAGGCTGTGGCTGAAGGATCGCCGGAGCCCAGCAGGTCGAGGCTGCGGTGGCCGGGAGCGGCCACTGCGCTCCAGTCTGGGCGACAGAGTGAGACTCCAACTCAAAAAAAAAAAAAAAAATTTTTTTTTGTAAACTCCCCCTCACAGGTTGAGAATATTTTCTGTGGAATGAATGAATGTTGGCTTTTGTCAAACCCTTTTTTGACATATTTTGAGATAATCATATAGTTTTTCTTTGAAAGTTTAACATGGTTAATAATTTGATGGTAAATCAACCTTGCATTCATGGGATAAGCATCATTTAATCATTATTTAATATTTTATTTATATAGTTTTGGATTTGATTTCCTAATTTTTTTTGGATGAATTTGTGTCCATGTTCATGAGATATACTGGTCAGAAAGTGTTTTTCTTGAAATTTTTTTGTCTGTTTTTCACAATAATTACCAAAATCAAGGTACTGATGGGTTGATAAAGTGAGTTGAGAGGAATATCTTTCTTTATTTCCTAGAAGAGTTTTTTTAAAAAAATAATTAATATATTTCTTCCTTAAAAGTTTGGGAGAATTCACTAGTGAAGCCATCTGGTTCTGAGTTTTTCTTTCTGGGAAGATTTTATAATCATAAACATAATTTTAAAAAATAGATATAGAGCTATTGTTATTATCTAATTCATCTTAATGAATATGTTTTGATAGTTTGCGTCCTGCAAAGAATTTGTCCATATTATCTATGTTGTTGACTATATTGGTATAAAATTCTTCATAATATTTTCTTACTAACTTTTTAACATCTATAGGATCTGCAGTGAAGTTCACTCTTTCATTGTGCTGAAAAAAGCAATTGTGTATTCTTTCTCTTTTTCCTGTTTAGTCTGGCTAGAGTGACTCTTTTCAAACAACTATTTTTCTGTTTTCTATTTCATGGTTATCTGTTCTCATCTATATTATTATATTTATAAATTCCTTTGAATTAAATTTGAGCTTCTTTGTCTTGTTTCTTAAGATTGAAACTTAGGTAATTAATTTGATTTATTTTTTTCTTTTCTAATATAAGCAATTAGTAGTATAAGTACTATCCTTCTAAGCACTTTTCTAATATGCTTTTCTTTCATTTTTATTAAGTTAAATTGTCTCTTATTTTCTTTTTAATTTCTTCTTTGACATTTGGATTACTTAGAAGTGTATTGATAAATTTCTAAATATTTTCAGACTTTGCAGATATCGTTCTGCTATTGTTTTCTAGGTCAACTCTATTGTGGCCAGATAATCTTTGTGTTGTTTCAATTCTTTAAAACCTGTTGAGTCTTAAATTTTATGGTGCAGACTTGTTTATCTTGGGAAATGTTCTGTGTACTTTTAAATAAAATGTGTATTTTGTTGTCATTCAGTGTAATATTTTATAAGTGTTGGTTAGGTCAAGTTGACTGATAGTGTTGTTCAAGTCTTCTAAATCCTTACTAATTTTCGTCTAATTGTTCTATCAATTTCTGAGATAGTAATGTTGAAATTTCAAGTCTAATTGTGTATTTGTGCATTTCTCCTTTTAGTTCTATCAGGTTTTGCTTCATGTATTTGGAAGTTCTGTTAATTAGTACATACACATATAGTATTGATGAATTGTCATTATGAAATACTTCTTTCTTTCTGGTTTTTTTTTTTTTTTTTTTTTGAGTCAGAATCTCATTCTGTTGCCCAGGCTGGAGTGCAGTAGCATGCTCACAGCCACCACAACCTCAACCTGCTTGGCTTAGGCGATCCTTCCACCTCAGCCTTCCAAGTAACTGGAACCACAGGTGTGTGCCACCATGCCCTACTATTTTTTTGATTAATTGTAGAGACAAGGTCTTGCCAAGCTGCCCAGGCTGGTCGTGAACCCCTGGGCTCAGGCAATCCTCTCGCCTCCGCCTCCTGAAGGTCTGGGATTATAAGCGTGAACTACTATGCCAGACAAAATGGTTACCTTTATCCCAATAATATTTGTTTTTAAAGAAAATATACTTTGTCTAATACTGCTATATCCACCCCAATGTTCTTTTTGTTATTATTTCCATACATATCTTTTCTCTATCCTTTCACTTTTAATCTATCTTTGCTTTATATTTAAATTATATTTCTTGTAGCTAGCATGTTTTTGGGTGTCGTCTTTTAATCAAATTTGACAAAATTTGTGTTTTATTTGGTGTGTCTAAACCATTTATAATTATTGTAGTTATGAAATGATTAGAGTTTAATCTATAATTATATCATGTGATTTATAATTTCCTTTTTTTCTTGCCTTCTTTTGCACTGAATCTTGCTAGAATTCCATTTTGTTTCCATTATTGACTTAGGAGCTTTCTTTAAAAAATTACTTTAAAAAATAATTAATAAATAAAAATTAATAAAAATAAAAAATTACTGTTTAATAGCTGCTAGAGTTTAGAGTATATATCTTGGTCCCATCACAGTCTGCCTTTAAATAATATTGTGCCACTTTATGTAGAGTGTAAGAGCTTTCTGACATTTTCATTTCTACCTCTTGTTCTTTGAACAATTGTCACTCATTTTGTTTTTGCATATATTTCAATCCCCAAAACACAATGTGCTTTTTACATTTTTGCTTTATTCAATATCTTAAAATAAATTAAAAGGAGAAAAAAGTGTTTTATATCTATGTACATATTTACGAGTTTGGCACTTTTCATTCTTTAGTGTAGATCCAAATTTCCATCTATCATTTGCCTTTTGCCTGAAGAACTTATTTTAAAGTAGTGTGTGGCCACTGGCTATGAATCCTTTCAGCTTTTGCTTGACTGGAGGGAACAAGAATTATCTCCAGCTCTGTATGAGCCCTAGGCATCGTTCAAACTACTGATTTCTTTCTTTCTTTTTTTTTTTGAGTTGGAGTCTCACTCCATCACCCAGACTGGGAGTGCAGGGGCCGCTCCCGGCCACCGCAGCCTCCACCTGCTGGGCTCCGGCGATCATTCCGCCTCAGCCTTCCAATAGCTGGAATTACAGGCGCGCACTACCACGCCCAGCTAGTTTTTGATTTATTGTAGAGATGAGGTCTCGCCAAGTTGCCCAAGCAGGTCTCGAACCCGTGGGCTCAGGCAATTCACTCACCTCAGCCTCCCAAGGCGCGGGATTACAGGCTGAGCCACCGAGCCCGGCTAAACTACTGATTTCTAGTGGTTCTTCTCCTGGCCTCTGGTGGTTTTCTCTCATGCAGGTGCCAATCGTCATTGAATGAAATATTCCTGGAGACTCCACTGCATTTCTCAGTGCCTTCTTTATGGTAGCTTTCTCCTCTACAATGTTCTGTTTCCTTTCCCTATTTTAGCTGTCTCTGCCTTTTGAAGTCTTGCTGTGTGATTTTTCTCTTCTCAATTTCATGAGACCATTGGATTGTGTTTGGGTTTCACCTTCCTGGGTTGTGTCTGGAGGCACTTCCTGGCAATAAAACTGAAGCAATGATAGCTTTCACCTCATTTGAGTCCTTTCTTTCAGGCGTGGTCATGCTATGCTGCCTGTTGTTCAATTTCTGTGAGTCTTTTTTATATATTTAGTTTTTCCAGTTGTTTAATGTAAATATGATTCCCTTTACTCCATCTTGGCCAAAAATGAGATCTCTCAGAAGACTAAAAAACAAAGAAAACAATTATTGATTGAAGTGTAACATACACATGCATAAGTTTTCAGTTTAGTAGATTTTCACAAATTGAGCATATACATGTAACTAATGCACAGATCAAGAATAAGAACACTGTCAGTACTACAGTCACCATCTTGTTCCCTTCCAGTTCCACTTCCCCAAATGTTAACCATCATCCGGACATCCAAGTATATAAATTGTATTTTGCCTGCGTTGAACTTTATAAAAATGGAATATTGTAGTGTATATTCCATTTAATGTCTGACCTCTTTTGCTAAATAATTTTTTGTAACCATTTTAAATTTTATTGTGTGTAGTTGTAGGTCATATGTTTCCATTGCAATACAGTATTTATTTGAGTGCATTTGTGTAATTGTTGAATTTTGACTTTGACAAATAGTACTATCAGTACAGTTTAGGTAATGTGTTTTGGTGAACATATATACACATTTTTATAAGCACATACTTAGAAGTTTAACTGTTGGGTCAAAAGCTATAGACATATTAATTTTATAGATACTACCAAAGAGTTTACAAATATTATACCCATTTACCTTTTCATCCACAGTTGTTTGGATTTCTAGTTGTTTGGGAAGATTTTTATTAAAGTGTAAAATGCAATCAATAATCTCTGGGAATGTATACTTTTATTGGGAAGATCAGAGACAAAAACCTACATAATACTATGAAGTATAAATGAAGGATACATATAAAGAGCAAAACTGGGAGAGTGACATAGCAAAATCTTGACAGAAAGGGTGGAATTTTGAACTGGGCCTGGAAATGCTCTTATTTGGAGAGGAAGATATCTTGGATTCTAAGCAGGAAGGGTACTGGTATAAGCCAAATGACTGAGCTGCAGATGACATGCAGGCGTGTGTGGTTCAGCTATGTTTTATTCTGAAATTTAGCTGATCATTTATCTACCATTTCTGGATTTCCTCCTGAGTGGCAGGCCTTGTCCTGAATCTTAAGTGTAAGTTGCCACTCTCAAGTTGTTATCAACTTACTGGGGAAGCCAATGAGTATGTCAAGGTGTTGAGTATAAGTAATTTAAATGTAACGCATATCTGGGAAATAGCAGGATTCAACAAACTTCTAAAACCCTTTTGTAAGTCTTAATAATGTCCTAAATGCAAAAGGTACAGGTTAGGATTATGTCACCTGCTTCTTCTGCCATCTAACACTCTACTTTTCATCAGGCAAAGGGAACTGCTGTGTGTGCTCACCAAGGTATATTGTGTTCAGCTTACTATAATTTCCTCCTTTTTTCATACCAGAAAGCCCAGGGATGCCATTAGAGTCAGTCCCACAGCCACCATGAACCCAATGGAGATTTGCTCCAACCAGGTCTTTTTTTGGCTAGTCTAAAGCCTCCACCTCCATTTCCTCTGCAGAGTTTTCAATGGAGAAGAAAAGGGGATTTTAAACTTGACATTTTGGAGAATGGGCACTAAGGCCAGAGAATATCGAGTTTCATATTCCAGCTGTGTCCCTCACCAGTTGAGTCATTTTGGTCAAATTCCTTAGTTTCTTTGAGTCTCAGATTCCTTGTTTGTAATCATGGGATTGTGGTGAGGAGTGAATACCAAATCATGCATGTGAAGCACTTAGTCTGCCACAATTAATAGCTATGATTCATTTTTTAAAATCTTAAATTAGGCTGGGCACGGTGGCTCAGCCTGTAATCCCAGCACATTGGGAGGCCGAGGCGAGAGGATTGCCTGAGACAGAGGGTTTGAGACTAGCCTTGGTGAGACCTCATCTCTACAAATAACCACAAAATAAACTGAGCATGGTAGTGTGCACCTGTAGTTCCAGCTACTTGGAAGGTTGAGGTGGAAGGATCACCTGAGTCCAGCTCAAGGCTGTGGTGATTGTGAGTGTGCCAGTGCCACTGCATTTGAGCCTGGGCAACAGAGTGAGATGCCAACTAAAAACAAAACAAAACAAAACAAAAACACCTAAAATAGTCTGGGTGGTATACTGGTGGGTAACTGGCACCAAATGTACATGTATGAACTGACCTTCTACCACACCCAATATGAAAGCCTGCAAAAGAAAAGTGGGCTTCCTGTAGTTACTAGGAAAACTCGAGTGATGTAACTATGAGCAAGACGATTAGAGTATGGCAGGGACCATCAAAGCACTTTGCTTCCTGGACTGAAAAACTAGATGTAGAATTGGTTGAGGTGAAATGTATTGACTGGATGAACTGGAAACCTGGTATGGAATTCAAGTGGCCAGCTTGGCTCACACTAGGAGTCCCACTGAAGGCAGATTCATTATATAGCCAAGGATCACATGCTCCATATCCCAAATTGAGATGTATGGTTTGACCATCCTAATGTGTCTAGAAGTTCCCCAGAGGAGAATATTTGAAATAATTGCCAGAAACATTCAGTTATTGCATTTATATAGATATTTATTGTATGTATTTATTCACTTTCAGGGTATGAAGATTCTTCCCTAGGGCTTTCTATATTTTTCTTCTGAATGAAAGTAGAAAGGAATTTCTCATCTAATTTTATTTCAGTGTCAGTTCCTCTAATAAGTAATCAGGACATCTATTTGTAAATGTCAACACAAAACTACGTTGAAGATTCCCTGTCTATAGTTTAGTGGATTTCTAAGTTAAAAGCAAGCAATGAACAAAAAACAAATACAGATAATAATAGTAATTCCGTACAGATAATAATAGTAATAGTATACAAATTTTGCCAGGTGATAAGTATAAAATGGAATCTCATAATAATTTACATAAAAAATTTCTTGGAACTACTTTTCCACATTCTTGTGTTGTCATAAAAATTATTTTGGATCTGTGGGTATAGAATAGGGGACACTAGAATGGGGCCAAGAATTTGAGGTACAACCTGGGACATGAGTTAAGTGGACCAGGATGAATGTCCAATAACATAGCTCATCGGCTTTCAGGCTGTGCTTTACTGGTTCCAGAGCATCCTTGAATGTTTTCAGGGACTCTTGTGGGAGGTAGAGTAGTACCCAGAAAGAAAGGTAGGCTGAGCAGGAACTCTGAGCCTGTTTTAACTAGGGGATCTCTGCTTGTATTGGTTTTATGAGCTCCTGTATACAATTTCATTAGAGGAATATATTTAATTGTTAAAATAAGTCCGAAAGTCAGCAGATAAGGAGGAAGACAATAGACCCCAAGAGAAGAAGAATGGAATTGATCAAAATGACTCTCATAATAATGCTAAGATACTTTGGGGTTTTTGTCTTTTTCATTCTCATTTTCTCATGAGTGGTCAATGGAACTTTCCAGAGGCAACAAGCTGTGTGATATCACATACAGAAAAAAATGCAGATGAAGATATGAAAATCCAACTGTTTTTATTAAGCCAAACTTTAAATAGATTTGTAAAAGTGTAAAATAATCCTACGCTTCCTATTATCTTTTTTGAGAGATATTATTTTTCATTAGAGAAATAAATATGTTACTTATGCTAACATATAATGTTTATTTTTATTTCAGAATACATTAATATTTAAATAATTCTTAGCTTTAATTTTGAATACTGTTAACACTGACAGATGCAACTTACATTTGAAAAGTTCTTTGGGTGCTTACTATTATTTTAAGTGTATAAAGGGGTTGTGAGGGAAAAAAAAGTCTGTGACTCTCTGATCCAATAAAAAGAAGTTAGGAATTTACTGACAGGTTCTTGATGGAAGAAGATTGGGTCCTCTTGTCAAGATGCCTAGCTTTGGGTTTCACCAAAGTGATCTCTGCTATACAAATGTTTAGACCCCCTCAGTTTGTGGAGCTTCCTAGAAAGAGCAATTGGAGGTAATAGACACAAAAAACTCTTCTAAAGTGGAGAACATTTTACAACAGCCCTTTAAGCTGCGAATAGTACAACATGTGTGTCCATGAAAGTATTGAGACTATGAATGGAGGGCTAGGCAAGGGAAACAAAGCCGCAGGTGTTCTGTGTATCTGTTCATGTCTTCTTGGGGCCAGTGGTAGAGAAAGTTTAGAGGCTTATTTCCCTCATGATGACCTCCTCTTCTAACTGCTACTGGGCAGTTCTTACTAGGCTTAACTCCTTGTCTTAGTCTTTGACAAATTCGCTCTTCTCTGGAAAAAATAGATTCAATTTTCTGCTTTGAGAATTTTTCAACTATGGTAGTGATACTCCCAAGAACCTGATCAGTAGCAGTGAGACCCTCTGTGCCAGCCAGGGGTGATGCACCGGATGACCACTCTGAGAATCCCAGCCCCTTTTCACTCCTCTGGTCATGGTTGTATATTCACCTGGTTTATATATCACCTATCTGAGGACTGAAAAAGCAAAGAAGACACTGGCAAGGTCTCTCTACCTTGTAGCCTCTGGTAAGTTCCACTGAATACTCATGAGAAAATGAGAATTAAAAAAGACAAAAAAAAATCTTAGTATTATTCTGAGTTATTTTAGTGAATTTGTATCTCTTCTCTTGAGGATCTATTGTCTTTCTCCTTATCCACAGACTTACTTTAACCACTGAACATATTATTTAATAGACCTTTAAGTCATGGGACCACAGATGTGTGTGATTCTCTAGAAGCTGCTCAAAAAGGCCCCAGCCCTTCTACTCCTTCATTGAACAATTTGAGTCTGTTTTCTGGCAAGTGGTAGAATGAGATGACAAGACAGCTCCTGTCTAAATTGCAGATAGCAGATGGCATCTGAGGTTACCTTAAGCCATCCATTCATTCCCCTATATACTCTTACATTCCACTAATATTTATTGAACGTTCACTATGTGCTAGGTACCATTCTAGTTCTGAAGATATAGCAAGGAACACAACCGTTAAAACAGCTTGTAGGAAGATTTCTCGAAAAACTAAAAATAGAACTGCCATTTGATCCGGCAGTCCCATCTAGCCTAAGGACAACAAATCATTATTTGAAAGAGACATCTACATTCATATGTTTATCATAGCACTATTCAGAATAGCAAAGATACGGAATCAACCTCAGTTTCCATCAATGGAGGGCTAGATAAAGAAATTGTGGTATATATGCACACCATGGAATACTATTCAGCCATAAAACAAATGAAATCGCATCTTTTGGACAACATGGATGGAACTGGAAGTCATTATCCTAAGTAAAATAACTCAGAAACAGAAAATTAAATACTTCATATTCTCACCTGTAAGTAGGTACTAAACAATGGGTACCCACAAACATGCAGATTGAAATAATGCATATTGGAGACAAGAAATGTGAGAGGATGAGAGGAGGGTAAGGGTTGAAAAATTACCTATTGAGAACAATGTTCACTATTTGGATGATGGGTACATTAAAAGCCCAGGCTTCACCATGATGCAATATGTGCATGTAGAAAACCTGTACTTGTACTCCTCCAAAATATTTTTTAAAACTCTGTGCTTGCTTTCTAGTACAGGACACATTTAACAAACCAAATAAATATATTTAATGTATATTTAGCAAACGCGGCTGCTCTTATAAGAGGCTTGTGAAAGGAGAAACCATAGAAGTCAAGTTTATATTCAAAGTAACTCGACAGACAATATGTGTTCAGTGGCCAAATACATGCTTATTCTATATTAAGAACTTTTAAATTCATTCCCTTGGGTAAGAGCCAGGACTCTTTTCCTAAAAAGCAAACAATAACAACAACAGCAACACAACTACTTATTGAGGCAGAGAACAGAGTGACTTACTATCCTGGCTATCCAAAAAGGACATCATATTGTATGTGATACAAAGCAAAAAGGTCTCAGGACTGCAAAACAGATGGCCATCCAAATATTCCCGATTTATATCAGATGTCTTCATTAGCTCATGCTCGTTATGATTTCATTGTGTGTTATTTGTGTAAATTCAAGTGATACACCTTTCACCTCTGGCCAAAGAATATCATGCCTCTTCTTTGTGGGGACTCGAAGGAAAGGTCATGGCCGAAACAACAATGATAGCAACAACGAAACTCAGACACACTGGTCTTGTGGGCCTCAGTTGGAAAGTGAAGGCTTCATCAAGAGGATCTGAAAGTCTTATTTCTGGGCTACAGACTCCACTTGTTGCTGCTGGTGCTGTGAGAGTGCTTCCATGAACCTGTAGCAAATGTCTGGCAGTCTTTTATCATCACAGTGACCCCTCTCTGGAGAGTTTCTTGCCGCATACCACCACCATAACCACAGTAACTGCTGTCAAACTGGGAGCCACAAGAGTTCACTGCCAGAAAACTGGAAGTGGCACCACCACCTGCCTGTTGATTTCTCTTGACCATGAATCAAAGTACTACTGAGGCAGATGTTGGTTGCCCACAAATAATCACTTCATCTGCTTTAGAAATGTCAGATACTTGCTTCTCAGCTTCCCTGGCATGGTCCAATTCTAGAGACTAAGACTTGAAGAGAAGAGGGTTTTTGCTGTTGTTGTTTTGTAATGGGGTGCAGGAGTGAGACGGGGAAGGCAGGAGGAGTGTAGGAGTGTTGGATAGTTCCTGAGAAAGGCTTCTTTTTTTTCCTGTATGAGTCAGGGTCCCAGCAGGAAGAAGATGGCTAACTCAGGGCAATGAGGGAGAATTTAATAAAGTGACTATTTTCAAAGGTCTGAGCAAGGTTCAGGGAGGCCTACAGAATGGCTAAGGAAATCCACTGTGAAGCTAGTATCAGAGGGGAGTCATGACCACTCTGGAGGGTCAGCCTCCAGGGCACAGAGGAAGAGGGTGGAAAGTGGACATCAGATAGTAAAAGAAGAATATCCAATATATTGCTTAAGAGAGAGACGAAGAGAGAAAGAAAGACCTAAAATAAGTTTCTTCTCCTTTCTTCAGCACTTGCCATGAGAGACCTGAGGACTGAATCTTGAAGTTCATTGTGTACGTATGTGGGAAAGAAGAAAGAATCTTATGCAAGTTCACCTGAAACTGCTGAGCTCCGAGACTGTCTTCTCCAGCCACATGCCATATGAGAAAAAATAAGCTCCTGTTGTTTAAATCATTTTCAGTTAGGGGTTTACTTGCTACCAAAAACATCTCAATTGTTGTAATCCTCTAAAAGGAAGCAAGGAGACTTCTATTTCCTGAGTTCTTATTATGTGCTAGAGTTTTATCTCATACATTTGATTTAGTTCTGTGAATAAGCCTACCAGTTGACTATCATGATATTGCTATTATTTCCATTTCACATACATGAAACTCAAGGGGAGAGAGACAGAGAGAGAGAGAGAGAGAGAGATGGGGGAATAGAGAAAGAGGGAGGAAGGAGGGGAGAGAGAGAGAGAGAGAGAGAGAGAGAGAAACAGGCCAGTAGTTGTTAAAAGTTAAGCTGGGCTGGGCTCAGTCTGTAATCCCAGCACTTTGGGAGGCCAAGGCGCGTGGATTGCCTGAGCCCAGCAGCAGCCCGGGCAACTTGGTGAGACCGTATCTCTGCAATAAATAAAAAAATTAGTCAAACATAGTAGTGTGCACCTGTTCTGGCTACTTGGAAGGCTAAGGCGGAAGGATCGCTGGAGTTCAGCAGGTTGACGCTGGGGTGGCCCTGAGACTCAAACTCAAACTCAAACTCAAACTCAAACTCAAAAAAAAAAAGTTAAGTTGGCTCACACCCATGGCTATCTCGTGATTTCTCTCAAAACTCACCACCTAGATTCTTTGGACTTTGAATGCCTGGGTCGTTCCCTCTCTTGCACCAAGAAAGTCACTTCAACATTGAATGGTTTGTGTATTGACCTTAGTAAAGTCTCCCTTGACTCTACTTCTTTCTCTCAGAACATTCTAGAATTTTCACTACCTTATGAGGTAGAGATCCCTGGTATTAAAATTTTCCCTTCATTTTTTTTTTTTAACCTAGAACCCTGACCCGGCCTCTCAAAGAGCCACTAAGCTACTAACTCTCCCTGTCTCTGAACTTGTGAGGTCCAGAGTGTGCCTGCTCACCTCACTGGTTTCCTCATTTATTTAACAGTTATTTGTTGAACACTGACTATGTTCCAGACTCCATTTTAGCTGCTGAGGATACAGCATGGACCAGTTGAACTTGTGCACTAGTATTGGGTAAAAACCAAATAGATTAATAAACAAAAGCATTTTGCAAGGGGTCTAAGAATTGTAAGGTAGTAGAGATGGGTTGGAGAGGGGAATACTTTAGACAGGCTGGTCTGAGTAGTTCTCTGAGGAGTTGGCATTAAAACAGAGATAATCTGGGGGATAAGTAGGTAGAGAGAAAGGAAGAATGAAAGAATTGAGGAATAGATTTAACATGTTCTAGGACCAAATGAAGTCCTTTGTGGCTAGAGCATGACGAATGAGGGTGGAAGAAGGACTGATAAAATGTCAGGGCCAGGTGCTGTAGGGCCTTGGGGTCCATATAAGTGTTTGAAAATTTATTTTGGAACTAAGAGGAAGGCAGTGGGTTGCAAAAGCAGGGATGATCTGATTTTTATATTATTTTAGGTTTTTGAGTCTGGGTCTCACTCTGTTGACCAGGCTGGAGTGCAGTGACATGATCACGGCTCACCACAGCCTCAACCTCCTGGGCTCAGGCAATCCTTTCACCTCAACCTCTCAAGTAGCTGGGACTACAGGCATGCATCACCATGCCTGACTAATGCTTTGATTTTTTTGGAAAAGATGGGTCTCATTATGTAGCCAAGGCTGGTTTCAGACTTCTGGGCTCAAGCAATCCTCCCGCCTTGGCCTCCCGAAGTGCTGGGATTCTAGGAGTGAACCACCTTACCTGATCTGATTTTTATTTTAAAACTGCATTCTGGCCATTGGGTGGAGAATAGATGGAACTGGGTGAAAGTGGAATCTGGGAAACCAGGAAAGAGACTCTGCTATGTTCAGGTGAGAGAGTAAGTTTGGGCCAGGGGGTGTGCAGTGGGGATGGAGAGTCATGGCAAGTTTGGGGTATGTGTTGGCGGTCAAGTGCCAGTTGTAGAAGAAGGGGAAAATCAATGATGACACAATAAAACCCTTTGGATTTAATGCTTCACCAAGAGTTTGCCCGTGGGTGTCTCTTACACCAAGGTGCCCTGACAACTGACATCCCGTCTACATCTGGACTATATCTCTGCTGAGGCTTTTTCTAATTTGAGCAGGAATTAGGTTAGGATCATAGAATTTTTGATCTTGATACGATTGCAGAGAATTTTTTAAGCCATCTCTCTTTACAGTTGAGGAGAGGGAAGCAAGGAGAGATTAAGAGATATGCTTGTGGGAGAAATGAGTCAGAATTGGACAGGATATCAGGACTGCTTTTGCCTGCCCAGAATATTCTACAAGGATTTTCTTTTTAACCATAAAACTGCATTTCCTAAACCGATCCTTTGTTCCCAAGTGGGAAACGGCACAGAGATTTAAAAAACAAATGGAAAAATGCTAACTCACAAAAAAGCAGGTTCTGAATCTTGTGAAGTCTCACCTGGTGGTAGCTCTGCTGGACACTCTGAAAATCATGGAAATTTGCATTGATTTCTTTATTCAGCAACATAACTTGTAGCAGTTTCACCAACTGACCATGGAAAGCGCAGCTGCCTATTCATATCTGTCCAGATAAATCTAAGAAAGTATGAACTAGTCAACTCCACTTGTAAACAAGCTTTGCCAATTCCAGACACTATCCTCAGCCTGCATCTTGGCCAAATCAAGAGTAGTGATATGTGTGACTTCAAATGGGCAACACACTTCTCTGGCAAGGAATCACTCCCTTTATAGTTTGGTATCAAGTGGCTATAATGCCAGTCTGTAAGGTTTCAGCAGAATTGGAGTTGAAAAATGTGTTGGTAATTTTACAAACCTTTGACCACATAATTAGATGGCTAATAAGAGCTGCCATATTTTGAGTGCTTGCTATGCGCTTGGTGCTTTATAGAACTTAACTCGTTTGAATGTTCTTATAATGGCCCAACAGAGTGTGATAGAGTGAACCATGTCTGCATATTTGTCTTTTATCACATCCTTTTATATGCTCACTATGGGTGGGATTCACTTTTTCATCCTGTTGATGTTGGGCTTGGCTGAGTCGCTTGGTCCACAGAATGTGGGTGCACGCATCATTGTTCTCCTCAGCAACTAATGTTGTCAAAGGCATCATGCATTTCTTCTCTTCAATGCACTTGAGTTTTTGACTTCTTCCATGAGAAGGGTGTTCCCCAGAAAGCCATTCCTCCTTCAACCTGGGTCCCAAAATGAAAATATGGAGAGTAAATCTATACTTGACCCAATGTCTACAGTGTGCTGAGCCCAGTCAAGACCATCTGAGATCAGCTGAACCTCAATCTACAGCATCTATATGAGTGTGAAATAAATTATGGTTCTGCAAGATTTAGGAGCAGATTGTGACAGAACGCTATTGCAGCAACAGCGGATTAATACATTACGTGTATGTTGTTACTTTCATGGTATACATGGTGAAAACAAGAGTCTTAGATGCTAAAGGAATCAGCTTACACAGTTGGATGGTGGCTCAGATCAATCTGTTCCCTTCAAATCTTGTGCCCTCTTTTCTCAACAAACTATACTCTCTCCCTTCCCCCCCACATAAAGAGCAACATAAATTTTATTTGCTCTGCTATTTTTCTTTTTTGTTGCTGTATATTAAAAGATAGCTATTTTCTCATAAGATACACACTGTGGAACAAAGTGAAAGAAATATTAAATACATAGATTGGAATAGAAGATTGCCTACATATTTTATGTGTCATTTCTGCAGTAAATTATATTTTGAGCCAAGATTGAAAAACAATCTTTGTTTTGTGGAAATTTTGAATTTGGTCTTTAAAAATTAGCACAATATCTATTCATTATGTAAAATATAGTCCAGAGAGGTGAGTATTATTCTTCTCAGTTCATGGAATAATTTAAGATAGATGGATAATTTACTTACTTTTACTTCCGAGCAAGGTAATATATTGATTTTCCTCTCTTTCCTTTTAAATCTAAAGAAAACTTCAAATAAGACCTAATTACATCACTCTGGTTCTGAACTCTTCTGGAAATTACAGAGCTGTCAATATTAAGTACACTTTACACCAATTTGAGATCTATTTTGCCCAGACATATGTCCAACACCACTCTGATTTTTGTGTAATTGAGCTCTAAAAGGTGACATAAAGTGGATTTTCTAATTAGCTTATGCTAAGTTAGATGGGATTTTAAAATGTGAAATGAGAATTGGGCAGACACTAAAAAGTGAAGGTATTCATGTAAGAAAATGGGGAAAAAAGTTAACAGGAAGGCAGCTCTGCCCAATTAGACCAACTCAAAGGGTACAGGTTTTCAGATAAATGTGGGTGTTGGACTGTGTTTGTATTTGCACAGAAGTGACCTTAAGCTCCCCCAATTCTTTCAGATTCAAGTTCAGAGGACCTCCAGGTGAAATCACTTCTTAACACTGAATTTGAAAATGAACTGGGGCACTACTACTGAGTTGCAGCAAAGACAGCACCACAAATGGTTCATCCCTGGGGCCTTGGGGTTGGGCCGAATGTGCACAGAGGACTCAGGCCCAGTTCCCCCTTCCATCTTTGGTTCCAATTCTCTAGGAGAGGCCCAACAAAGGGAAGGAGAAGGTGGCTAGTTTCTGTAAAGAAGTCTTGCACTTGGCAATTCTGGTAGAGAGCTCTCATCTCAGGGAAAAAGAGGGTGGGGAAATCGTCATGGCTGAAGAGGAGAAGCAAAAGGCTGGACCCTCACGGTCCACTGACTTCTAATCCTGATTCTGCACTGTCTCATTAAGAGACATTAGGCAAATCCTCCATTAGCTACGTCTCTTAAAGAGGAGGAGGTGCTGAGAGACAGGAGGCTGACATGCACAGCGCCGGCTTTTGAATAGGGGAAAGGGGATTTTGCATACTCTAGACCTGTGAGCTTAATGTCAATTCTGAGTGAAATTCTAGAATGGATTATTAAGAGGATGGTTTGTGAGCCCTTGACAAAAGGAAGTGGTGGTCTTAGAAGTCAGGATGGATTCACTGAGAATAAATCTTGCCAGATTAATAACTTCATTTCCTTTCTGGATACGGTTACAAGTCCGGGAGATGAAGTGTGCAGAGGCTTCAGAAAGACAATTGACATAGTTTCTTGTGAGACCCTTATACAAGAAGACGGAGAAATGCAAATTAGACTGTGGTGAAATTCGGGGCTAGAGGATTGCTTGCTTTTTAAAGGACATTGGGTAAAGAGGTATAACTATTTAACCTGGAGGTGGCCTCTCACAGTAGGACACACAGCTGTTTTTAAGCCATCATCATGGTGAGGATATAGACCAGGCATAGCCTAGGTTCTGTTAGTGAGAATGGCTAGACTGGGTGTCTATTTGTCTAGAACTAAACCTACTATCGAGATAAGGGCAGGTCCTGGCCAACAGATCTACTCCTAGAGGCTGAACGAGGAACAGGTGAGCTGTGCAGAGGTTACGGTAATTGAAGCTCAAATCAGGCAGGGGTCATGTTCTTCCGTTGGAGGCTACACTGCTGACTTTGGGTCAAATGGAGATTTGCTCTTTATATTTTCACTCTGGGACCCAGGTTGCAAGAGTAATGGCAGCAATAGTGGTTAGCGAACAGTCAGCATCTGTGGTCTGCTAGGATCCCTTTACCCTACATTCTGGAACAGCCCATGTTCTCATGTGCTTCCTGGAGAGTCCCATATCTGGTTTCATAAAATATCATGTGACCCAGGTCTGGCCAATCAAAGTACCAGATTTCACTGAGACAGTATTTGGTACAGTAATGTGCACCTGACTGACAGTTTAGTCAGATCAAAGAGACATGTATTCAGCACTTGTGATTGAGCTATGTAGGAACTGCACTCCCTTCTCTTCCCCAGAACATGCTTTGATGTTGTGATAATTTGAATCTGGTGCCCTCATCGCCTACCATGGGAGGCTTAAAATGAAATCAAATTAGGATAGTCATAGCCGAGAGATGGAAAGAAGACAAATCTTGATGACATTGTCTGAGCTGTTAATTCAGAACTAATACATCTGAACATTCCTTTTTTCATTCAGATTTCTGTGTGTGGAATTATCTGTTATCTTAACAGCGTTCTGATTGACATAGGGGATTTTCTGAGCTTGCCAGTGAGAAATCCAAGAAGAGGTGTTACAAAGAGTGATGAGAGGCAGAAAGCACCAGAAAAGTAGCGTCCTAATTCTTGTGCTTTTTGGGGGGAGGAATTTGGTCCCAGAAAGAAAGATGAAATACAAGACAATTTCAGCAAAGACAATACTCTGTGTTCATCAAGTCCTGTGTCATTTTTCTCATGTAAGATACAAAAAGTCTGCATTACTGTTAGATAGGGATCTTTTCCCCAGTTATGACTACTAGTCCCATGGGATGTGTGCTTGTGACTTCTGGGAGGAAGCATCAGAGACCACCTCTGCTCTCTTCTGCCCTGCCTTGGTGATGGTGGCAGCCACATGTTGAAACAGAAGCACTGCAGGTAGGATCAGTCTGGAAGTGAACTCTTAACTTTGCGTGAGTGTGAACTTATTGACTAAGTTTTAGGAGCTTATTTCTTCCTGCAGCACAGCTTAGCTTAACTAAGCTCATGTGACTAATACTCTAGATTCATGACCAATCCAGGGTCTTGAGTACCAAAGAATTAACCAGAAGGCCAGAAGATCAGAACTGGATGAAATAGGGTGACTTGATGCTCAGGTCCTGAGTATGAGGCTCCTTAAAAGTCTCTTTTCAGGCAACACCTTCGGTTGACCGAAGGAGGAGCTTTTCTGTCCTCTCAATAAATCCTGCTTTAAAAAAAATTCTGTGTTCAAGGATCAGGGTTGGTTCTAGAGGCAGGGGTGAGGAGCATCTGCTGGTAGGGAGTCAAGAGGATTTCACTTTGTGGGAAAAGAATGCTTAAAAGGAAAAACAGGCTGGGCTTGGTGACTCAGTCTGTAATCCCAGCAGTTTGGGAGGCTGAGGGGAGTGAACTGCCTGAGTCCAAGGGTTCAAGACCAGCCTGGACAACTTGGTGAGACCTTGTCTCTACAATAAGTCAAAAGTTAGCCATGCATGGTAGCATGCACCTGTAGTTCTGGCCACTTGGAAAGTTGAGGCAGAAGGATCACCAGAGCCCAGTGGGTTTTTGCTGGGATGGCCGTGAGTGTGTCAAAGCACTCCAGCCTGGGCAACAGAGTGAGACTACAACTCAAAATAAATAAATAAAAAGAAAAAGAAAAAACAGGGCAGGCACAGTAGCTCACATTTGTAATCCCAGCACTCTGAGGCTGAAGGATTCCTTGTGTCTAGGAGTTTGAGACCAGCCAGGACAACATAGTGAGACTTCATCTCTAAAAAAAAAATAACCTGTGTGATGGTGAATACCTGTAGACCCAGATGAAGAGGTTGGATCCCTTGAGCTCAGGAGTTTAAGGCTGTAGTGGACTATGATCATGCCACTGCACTCCAGCCTGGGTGACAGAATGAGACCCTGACCCCCCCCAAAATAAATAAAAGAAAAATCAGCCAAAAAAAAGAGAGGCATTTTTAAAATGGTAGGGCTAAGATCATAGATATCTGGTTTCCCAAATTCAAGAATAAAACAAAGTCAGAAAGGAAAATGGCTCTTTTCCATGGTAGATTTCAGGATCCCAAAACCTAGACTGTGGGCTTAGCAGGCGTTTCCCTAGGGATAGATTCCTCTGAAAGCTACTGTTCTAGCACAACATGGATTAGGAGAAGCCCATGCAAAAGATGTTTTATTTTTCCTAATTTTGGCATGAGTTAGCAAGATGACCAGGTAGTCAAAATCCTTTTGCCATCCCCTGCTGTATCCAGAGTAATATGGTACTTCCCAGACAGGATGTGCTAGTCTTACTCAACTTGAAAGCCAAATCACATGTGGAGATCACATTTCATTTTGGCTCCACCATCCACAAGGGGCTGTGAAAAGCTGCCAAAACTTTAAAGACAAACATTAAAGATGTCTAACATCTGTTGAACACGTACTATCGAAAATTTGTTGATCACCTACTATACCCGTTAACATTTGTAGAGAATTCAGCATGTTTGATTGAGGTAGGCATGATCCGTGCAAGGCACTGTTCTAGGTCCTGAGGGTATAAGATGACTAAGAAATTATTTTGTTCTAGAAGGTTCTGGAACTGGGATCTCACATCACCACTCACAGAAATGTTAAAGAAAAAAGACAAGAAAAGGGGAATGTAACTTGATATAAAGAAGACTTAAAATGAGAGTCATAATTAATTGTTTCCAGAGGGCTTCGGGGTTTCCATATAAAAGACAAATTAGCCCTATTCTGCAGGACCTGAGCAGGCAGAATTTTACTAAAAGGACAAACTTTCAGCTTATTTTACAGAGGCTCAAAGGCAACTGTTTGCAAGTGAAAATAATTGCTTTGGGTCGTACTGAGCTTGCTGTCGCGAATAGTATTCCAGTTGATATTCAATGAGCACTTGGAAAAGTAATAAGATATTGTGGATAAGATCCCAGGATTCAGTAATCAAATCCTAGCTCCTCCTTGATTTGGTAAACCATTTAATATCTCAGTTTGTTCATGTTTAACATGGGCTAATAATATTCAAGTCACAGAGTTTATAGGAAGATAAAGTGGACTAATGCTTGAGGAGGAGAGTTGAGCACAGTGGTTGTCCAATTGATAATCTGATAATGACCACCAATGAAGATAATGCTGTTAAAGTTAATGTTGCGGTCTGAAGATCTGAGCATAAGAAGAAGCAGGACATTGGATGACACAATTTTTTAACATCTTTTTAATCTTGAAATTCTATAATTTTATGTTTCTGTGCCTCATCTGCTTATCTGTAATAAGGAAAGAACTCTTGTCAAATCCTGAAAACCAAGGAAATTTTATTGTTGCCTTGTTCCTGCAGATGTATGCCTCATCCAGTCTCTATATCCTATGCCAAATGTCCCCGTCAGTCCCCATGTATAATTGGTGTAGGTTTGCCAAATTGAGCCTGTGACTGAAGGAGATGACTTTACAGTGAGGTGTTTTTCTTTCCTTATAATACCTCTTAAGTCTTTGAGAAAGACTTCAAACCAAACCAGACCAACCAACCAACCAACCAGCCAACCAACCAAACAAACAAAACACTAGTTTTTCACAACCCCTACTGGTTTGGTCAAAAGGAATCTTTTTTTGGTCTATACAGTCACTGCCCAGAGAAAATCTAGAATCTGAGCTCTATCAAAGAAGCCCTGTACATCAAGAGCTCTTCAGATGGAACAGTTTGAGTCTGGCTCTTTGGGAAGTGACTGAGCAAAGACCACAGGATCATTAAACCATTTTAGTGGTCTTCAACATGCAGAATTCTCTGCCTCAGAGACAAAGATTTTTCTAATGATGGTTAAGTTCAACATCAGGAGCCTGAAAGGAGCCCAGATTTGTGATCAACAGTGGAAATAATGTTGATCAAAGTTTCTTCTCATAATATAGCCTGATCATATAAGTTTAACTGTCAAACAAGCCAGCATTTGACATTTGATTGTACAGCCCTAATGTCAACACACCTTTAGGTATATGCCCTTCCCTGAAATAGTCTTCCTTGTCCTCCAGTGAAAAATGCAAACAGTCAATAAACAGCCTGGTGGGGGCATTTTCAACACGTGCTGCAGGAAACAGTTGAATCATAGCTTTAAGATAAGAAAAGTTCTTTTTCCCATATGTTGAGGTTTTCTTTAGCCCAGGGAGCAAAATTCCTTCAAAACTGGAACAAGCTTGTATGTTCTGAATTCTTTTGGGGATGAATATTGTGCATTTTCAACCAATCTGTTCCCTAAGTACAAAATGTCAGGAAAGGTCCCAAGTGCCATCGGCACCTAGAATTCACAATGGATTTCTTAATGCCAAAGACTTCCTGTTCAGCAGAGAATTAACTTGCATTATACCCTATAGATTTTTTTGGTCTATGTGAATCACAGTTATGAAATATTTTCAGGCCCAGAGTTGAACAATTCTCTGTTCACTCTGCTTTATAATTCTCAAAGGTGGTTATTAATAGGTGTCAGAACAAGGATAACTTTTAAAACTCACAGTCCCTGCAGCAACACCTCCTGGCCCCTGATTGTTTAGGTCTGCTAATGTAACCACACAGGGAAAATGTTTTAAATGCACTAACGCTTCTAAATGCCATTTTCTCATCAAAATATTTTCCCTTATATGGTCCACCAGGCTAATGCATTTATGTGACACCTACATTAACACTGCAGTCCCTTCACACCTTGACCTCTTCCTTGTAGTCAAAGCACACTCCAATGCTGGAGACTATAGGCCTTTGAAAAAGAGAGAAGCAATTAGGTAAAAGGTAATATCTGGGTTTGATGGGCTTCGTTCGTTGAACCAAAGTGATTTCTGAACTGTGTGATATATTCGGCAACAAGTAAGAAATAAACTCCTGGAATCCATATCTACAGCTAAATCTAATGATACCCTGTGTTAATTATTTCAATCTATGGGTAGGAGAAACTCCTGGTACCCACTGTTTAGCATCCTAATATCATATGGACCCCCATACGCTGGACTTTATATTCACAATCTTTACTTTGTAATTTCAGTGACTTAATTGAACCAAGAAATTAACAGTGGAAATGTGTCTAGAGTTGAAATCTGATCTGAGAGCAGATACAATGAGAAATATAAACCCTTCTCTTTTCCATTTACTTTGTATTTTATTTTGTGTGTGTGTGTATATGAATCTATTTTGCTTTGAGGGCCTGGGATACCCTCCATCTGTTTGCTGTAAGCAAAATGTCAATATTGTTTGAAGGAAGGAGAATGGAGAAGTGGAGAAACAGTTGGAGGCAGCAAAGAGAGAAAGAAAGATGCTGAAAAACTCATCGACCTCTAGTTTTCCATAGTTCAGTATCCATTGCATCCCAGGGTGTTGGAAATATAAAGAAAAATAAGATGTAGATACAAGGATCAAAGCCTTGAGTACAAAAAAGTGATTCAAGTAAGGCAGAGAAAATTAAGGTGGGAATATGGAAGGAATGAGTAGGAAAATCATATGCTAGTTCTTTGGCTGTAAATTGGCACATTGGCATCATATGATTGCATTGATGTAAACTGGTGGTGTGATTAGGGACAGAGAGATCTAGACAGAACTGGGTCAAGATATCAAGAGTTCAAGGGAAAAGTATTTCATAAGAAGCAGGTGTTGGAGCCTGGAAGCTTGGATTGAATCTGAACGTGGAGAGAGGGACTTCTAGGATGAGAAAACTCTGAGTTGAGAAAATGCTGGGCATGTGTGGAAAATGGAAATATGTACTTTAAATCTCAACATTGTAAACCAAATTAGATTTCTATTGAATGTCTATGTTGTAAGTACACAGGGCCAGGCAAGATCTTTTCTTTTCTACATACTCTGTCAGAAACTTGAAATAAAAGGAAATGAGGTATTTTAACCACCTGTGGGACTTTACCAAGATATTTTCTGCAGAGTTGAGCAAGAGAGTTTGAGAATAACCAACAGTCCAATGAAGGAGACCCTGGAATTCTTAACAGAAGGTAGGTCTAGAGGCAGAAAATGGATTGCTTTTTGTTGAGTAAAGATCTATTTTCTTTTTCTTTCTTTTTTTTTTTTTGAGTTGCAGTCTCACTCTGTCACCCAGACTGGAGTGCAATGGCCGCTCCCGGCCACCGCAGCCTCGACCTGCTGGGCTCCCATGATCCTTCCGCCTCAGCCTTCCACGTAGCTGGAACTACAGGTGCGCGCTGCCATGCCCGGCTAATTTTTTGATTTATTGTAGAGATGAGGTCTCGCTGCCCAGGCGGGTCTCGAACCCGCGGGCTCAGGCAATCCACTCACCTCAGCCTCCCAAAGGCATGGGATTACAGGCTGAGCCCCCGAGCCTGGCTAAGATCTATTTTCTTATATTTTGTTTGGAGAGATAATTTCTATACAGAAGAAGAATGATAAGCTGAGAGCAAGGTTCTCAAAGTATGGAATGGCATCTAGGAATAGCCATGTTCTTAATAAACAACTATCATCATATGAGACATCTGTAAGTTTTGTGGATATTAAAAATGTCTTAAATATCCCTAAAAGTTGTATTAACAAAAGTTCTAGTAAATAGATACACAAAAAGTCAGAAGTTGGTAGGATTTCTAGTATTATCTAAAGAAGAAAAATGGTATGAACCTTCTGGTCCCAAAAGAGGTAACATTTTATTTGAAGGATTAACATCAGTTCTTGCCATGATTGACATTATCAATAGCTGCTATCAACAGGGAACATGCTCTATTCTTGGGACATTGTACATATCATTTCATTTAATCTTCAGGATAATCTCATGAATTATACCCGTTTTTAGAAATGAGAAAACCAAGGATTTTTTCCAAGGTAATACACTGGGTAGTGGAGCTGAATTTGAGCCTGGTCTTGCTGGGTTTCCAGTCTCTAGTGTGATGTGTGAACAAAGAAATCTTTTAGGAGCAAGTACCTTTTGGAAGGATGAATGTTCTAGGTACAAAATGGCATCATGATACTTCCTGAAGCAGGTATAAAAAATGAATACATAAGAAACATACTAAGATCCACTCTAAGATGGGTCAGAAAAAGAGTGGCTATGATTCTGAGAGAAGCATTATTGCTAACTTACTCAACAGGAAGAAGAGAAGAATCAATGTAGCAAGTCCTTAAGCCAACTCTATCAAAAACTTCCACTTTTGTTGACTTCTTTCTTATCTTGAATAATTAACACATTAGATGTGATAGTGTACAAATTTAACTCATGCCTGTAATTCCAGCTACTTAGGAGGCTGACGTGGGAGGATTACTTGAGGCCATAAGTTCGAGACCAGCATGGGCAAAATACTGGACTCCCATCTCTAAAATAAATAAATAAATAAGTAAACAAACAAACAAACAAACAAATACTTCAATAGTATCCAGACATGTGGTCTCAACTACTTGGGGGACTGAGGCAGGAGTATTGTCTGAGTCCAGGAGTTCAAAGAAGCAGTGAGCCTAGATTGTTCTCTTGCACTTCCATCTGGTGATAGAATAAGACTCTGTCTCTTAAGTAAATACATAAGATTTTTTTTAGTCAGGTTTTCATTTCGCAGGTTGGAGGGCAGTGGCACAATCATGGCTTACTGCAGCCTCAAACTCCTGGACTCAAGCAATCCTCCCTTCTCAGCTTTTCAAGTAGCTGGGACTACAGGCACATGCCACTACAGTTGGCTTGTTTTTTTTTGCTGTTGTTGTTTTTTTTGGGTAGAGACAGGTCTTGTTATGTTGCTATATTGCTCTGGCTGATCTTGAACTCCTGGGCTCAAGCAATTCTCTCACTTTGGCCTTGAAAAATGCTAGAATTACAGGTGTGAGGTACCATACCTGGCTACTTAAGAAATGTTAAAGCTGAATGTGTATCTAAGCTTTGTAAGAGCTGTAGAACCTGGAGTGAAGATACCAGCTTTGAAACAAGGCAGATTTGGGTTCAGATTCTGTGTCTGCTGCTTATTATCTCTGGGTCTCAGTCTCTCACCTGAAAATGAGAATAGTGAATTTTTTTGGCAGAATGGCATTGGGACAGATCAGATTGTGAGAGTCTCCACAAAAGTGAGTGTCCATAAAGACTCTCTGCGTGAGTGAGTTGTGCTTGTGGGTGAGTGAAAGTCCATCTGAGGGGAGACTCGGGTTCATGCACCCGGGACTGTCCTCCAGAGGTGACTACAACCCCTCACCGCCTTGAGTTTGGAGCTGCCAGTGCACAGGACTGTCTGCTGTTCTCAGAGCTCTTCTGAGAAAAGTCTGATGAATGCAGCTGATCCTCATCACCTGGAGCCAGCCCACACCATCACCTGTGACAGCAAAGGGGCCAGAGCCCCAGATCAGTAGAGAGAGAAGTCTGGGAGACTTGGAGAGGAGCCCCATTGCCAGTGAGGAAACACTGGCTGGAGCCATCTTCTCTGTCCCAGGACCAGACAGAGACCTGCATTGCCTTACCTAGCTCCAACCAGCCTCCAATCTGGGACCTAGAGGTAATCTCATCAAATTTGGAGAGACGAATGCCCCTGTTCCATGCTGAAACAGGCACAAACGCATCAGATCTGAGTGGGAGACTTGACAGCAGCAGGCTGGGTTAGTCTGACCTGATCCACCCTTCTCCCACAATAGTCTGTGGGGCATCTGACCCATTCTGAGAGCAACCCTATCAGCCTGCACTGAGAGCAGAGGGGAGGGGCTGAAGACCAGAGCTGAAAGGAAGTTGAAGTTACAGGAACTACCTCAGAGCAAGTTTTGTTTTTATTGTCTTTGTTGTTACTTTTATTTGTTCTTCTTATTTTTGTTGTTGTTGTTACTTGTTTGTTTTCAGTTTTGTGTTTTTTCTTTTCCTTTTTTCTTTTTCTGTTTTCAATTATGTTTTCATATTTGCTTTGTTTCTGTTATTTTATTTTATTTTTTTAGACTTCATGTTTGTATATGGGTATTTTTGAGAGACAGTATATCATCAATAGGGTTTTTTGTTGCTTTGTGTGTTTGTATAATTGTCTGCTTGTTTTTTTTTTAATCTTTTCTGTCTTTGTTGTGTCTCTTTTCATTTGTTAGTTGGTACACCTGTCTGTTTTCCCTCTTCTTCTTCTCTTTCTCCACTTTCCTCTCATCCCCTTCTTTCCTTTTTCCATTCTTTTCTATTTTCTTACCTCATTTTGCTTTCAGGGAGCAAACCTATACCCTCAATGCATGGACAGATTGTAAGGCAGTGGGAAGTGGGTTCCTGGGGGCCCACACACCTGTCAGTGGATACTGGGATCTACAGATAGTTTCTGAATCATAGCTCCCCCCTCAATTTGTCTCAAAACTGCAAAGAGTACAGCCCCCTCCCACAGTCTAGCTTCAGAACTGAACAGAGTCAATGGATCCACATAAGGAAGGATAGAAGATTGAGCAAACAGAAGTAAAAGCTACCCTCCATTCCTCAATAAGAGAATTAAAGAAGAAGTTAAAAAGGGGGGAGGAAAGTCTACACAAATGAGGAAAAACCCAAAAGAAGAATATAGGTCTCACACAGATCCCTGGGAGGTCAGACACTGAGAATACTGACTTCAGAATGCAAATAATGAAGAGCCCCCAGAATGACTGGTCTCAAACCACAAACTCAGATATCAAGACATTAATAGGTAGAATAAATAGAATTGAGGAGAGACAAGAGGAAACAATGATGAAATTGATAACTGAGATAACAGCAATTAAGAATGAAATCAATAACAAACAGATAAGCATGGAAAGTAGACTTAGCCAAACAGGAGGAAGAATCTCAGAGCTTGAGGACTAAAATATAGATCTAACTCAAACTGTTAAAAACATAGAAAGAAGCTTAAAAAGAGAAAAAAACCTTCAAGAGATGAGCAATTATTTCAAGAGACCAAACCTAAAATTAATTGGAATTTCTGAGGTAGACAGGGAGACAGAGACCAACCTGGAACAAATATTCCATGAAATTATCCAAGAAAAATTCCTTCATCTCATCAGTGATGCAAACATTCAAACACAAGAGATTCAGAGAACCCCTGCAAGACAACAAATGAGAAGACCAACTCCTAGACAGTTAGTAATTCACCAACAAAAAGTAGGTATAAAAGAAAAAATCCTAAAGGCAGCTAGAGAAGAAGGCCAGACTACCTACCAGGGAGGACCAATTAGAATAGCAGGACACTTACCTATAGAAACACTTCAGGCTAGGAGAGCTTGGAGTCCAGTCTTCAAAGTTCTCAAAGATAAACAATTTCATCCAAGAATTACCTACCTTGCTAAGCTAAGCTTCATCTGTGATGGAGAATTAAAATATTTCCCAGACATTCAATCCCTAAGAGCTTACACTGTCACCAGAACAGCTCTATAAGAAACACTTAAGAAAGTATTAAACACAGAAGAAACCAAAAAGAGTAATATGCTTCACAAGAATGCAGGACAAAGATTGAAAACACTCATGAATCAACCCCCAAATCAAAAGAAAGACAACAAACAAACAAGCAGCAGTAATAACAAACGCCATAAGAACATCATGACAGGGATTGGCTCTTACATCTCAATAATTAGCCTGAATGTGAATAGACTAAAAGCACCACTGAAAAGACATAAAATGGAAAAATGGATAAAATATCATGAGGCAACAATATATTGTCTCCATGAGACTCATCTCACCAGAAAAGACACTCACAAAGTTAGAGGATGGGAAACAAAATTTCAGATGAACAGAACACAAAAGAAAGCAGGAGTTGCGATCTTAACATCAGACAAGATACCCTTTAAGCTATCAAAAATTTAAAAAGATAGAGCAGGTCACTGCATAATGATGAAAGATGCCTTCCATCCACAAGAAATATCCATCCTAAACATATATGCACCCAACATAGGAGCACCGACTTTTATAAAGCAGCTTCTAAGTAAACTTTAAAATGTTATTGACTTTAACACTATCATAGCTGGGGGCTTAAATACCCCTGCTCACAACCCTAGACAGATCTTCAAGACAAAAATCAATAAGGAGATCCAGAATCTTAACATGATGCTTGACCAATTGAACTTGATTGATACCTACAGAACACTCCACCCAAACAACCATGGAATATACATTCTACTTATCACCACATGGAACATACTCTAAGATAGACCACATCCTTGGTCACAAATCATGCATAAACAAATTTTATAAGATTGAAATACTGCCATGCACCTTTTCAGACTGCAGTGGAATAAAAATAAATACCAAAGCTAACAAAGTTCCTCCAAAACCCACAAAGACATGGGCAATAAATAGCATGATGCTAAACAACTCCTGGGTCAGCATGGAAACCAAGAGATTAAAAGATACCTGGTAACAAATGAAAATGAAAAAACATCTTACCAAAAACTCTGGGATGCCATGAAAACAGTACTAAGAAGGGACTTCACTTCTCTATGAACACACATGAAGAAAATGGAAAGATCACAAGTTAACAGCCTAACAAATCACCTAAGGAAGCTGGAAAAGCAAGACGACCAAAACCCTAATTTCAGCAGAAGAATCCAGATTACCAAAGCAAAAGTCCAAATTCTGGACATAGAAGACAGAAAGATAATACAAAATAGCAATGAAACAAAAAGCTGATTCTTTGAAAAGATAAGCAAGATTGATGGACCCCTGGCTAGACTGACCAAGAAAAAGAGAGAAAAAGCTCAAGTAAATATAATCAGAAATGCAAAAGATCAAGTCACAATTGACTTCAAGGAAATACAAAAGATTATCAGAGACTACTATGTATGCATGTATGGAAAAAAACTAGAAAATATAAATGAAATGGAGGACTTTCTTATATCACACAACCTCCCCAGGTTGAAACAAGAGGAAATCGAGACCCTAAAGAGACCAATAACAACCCAGGAAATTGACTATGTCATAAGAAAATGACATAGAAAAGAAAAGCCCTGGACCAGATGACTTGCCAACAGAGTTCTACAAAACATATAAGGAAGAACTCATACCAATGCTATTGAAAATATCCCAGTCAATTGAGAAAGATGGAACTCTCCCCAACTCATTTTATGGCGCTAACATCACACTGATACCCAAACCAGGTAAAGATTCAGCAAAGAAAGAGAACTACAGGCCAATATCCTTGATGAACACAGATGCTAAAATTCTCAACAATATCCTAACAAACAAGATCCAACAACACATCTCAAAAATCATCCACCACAACCATATAGGTTTCATCCCCAGGATGAAGGGCTGGTTCAACATTCATAAGACCATAAACATAGTTAAATACATAAACAGATGTAAAAAGAAAAACCATATGATTATATTATTAGACGTGAAAAAAACTTTAAAAAAAATTTTTTTTTGAGTTGGAGTCTCCGTCTGTTGCCCAGACTGGTGTGCAGTGGCCGCTTCCGGTCACCGCAGCCTCGTCCGGCTGGGCTCTGGCGATCCTTCTGCCTTGGCCTTCCAAGTAGCTGGAACTACAGGCGCACACTACCACACCTGGTTAATTTTTGATTTATTGTAGAGATGAGGTCTCGCTGCCCAGGCGGGTCTCGAACCCCCGGACTCAAGCAATCCACTCACCTCAGCCTCCCAAAGGGTGAGATTACAGGCTGAGCCACTGAGCCCGGCAGAAAAAGCTTTTGATAAAATCTAGCTCCCCTTCTTTATAAAAACCCTCGAGCATCTAGGCATAGATGGAACATACTTCAAAATAGTAAGAACCATCTATGAGAAACCCACAGCCAACATATTGCTAAACAGACAGGAATTGGAACCATTGCCCCTAATAACTGGAACAAGACAAGGCTGCCCATTCTAATCCCTCCTTTTCAACATAGTTTTGGAAGTCCTAGCTAGAGCAATCAGACAAGAGAATGAGATCAGGGATATTCAAATAGGAAAAAAGGAAGTCAAGTTATTCTCTTTGCAGATAATACCTCGATGTTATACCTTGAAAACCCAAGATAATCTGTCAAAAACCTCTTCGCACTGATAAAGGACTATAACAAAGTCTCAGGGTATAAAATAAATGTGCAAAGACAGTTGCATTTCTATACACCAACAATAAACAAAAACTCTAAATAAAAAGCAC
Organism: Carlito syrichta; assembly: GCF_000164805.1. Classification (NCBI taxonomy): domain Eukaryota; kingdom Metazoa; phylum Chordata; class Mammalia; order Primates; family Tarsiidae; genus Carlito; species Carlito syrichta. Next base: position 211,650 of record NW_007212190.1, read on the forward strand.
AATTCCACTAAAAATAGCCACAAAAAAGATGAAATACGTTGGCATCTTCCTAACCAGAGACATAAAAGACCTTTACAATGGAAACTACAAAACACTGCTCAAAGAAATCAAAGAAGTCACAAACAAATGGAAAAAAATTCCATGCTCATGGATTGGAAGAATCAACATTGTTAAGATGTCCATCCTACCCAAAGCAATCTACAGATTTAATGCAATACCCATTAAATTACCAGTAGCATTGTTCTCAGACCTGGAAACGACAATACAGGAATTCACATGGAAACATAAAATGACCACAGATCACCAAAACAATCCTCAGGAAAAACAAAACAAGACAAAACAAAACTAACAAACAAAAAAACAGGAGTTATCACACTCCCAGACTTTAAACTTTATTATAACATTACAATAATCAAAACAGCTGGGTATTGATACAAGAACAGGCATATAGACCAATGGAACAGGATAGAGATTTGGGAAGCAAAACCTCAATTTCTCAACCAACTCATCTTCAGCAAAGCCTCCACCACCACCGACTGGCGAGAGGAGCACCTATTCAGTAAATGGTGCTGGGAAAACTGGCTGACCACACACAGAAGATTAAAACAAGATCCCTGCCTATCACCATATACAAAAATCAACTCTAAATGGATCAAAGATCTAAACGTAAAACCTCAAACTATAAGTACTTTAGAAAATGCAGGAGACATCCTTATGGAAATTGGAAATGGCAGCCAATTCCTGATCAAAAACCCAAACCATAAGAGAGAAGATAGACACGTGGGACCTCATCAAACTGACAAGCTTTTGCAAAGCCAAAAAAAAAAAAAACATCAAGAGAGCAGGAAGACAGTCCACACTGGGAAAAAATATTTGCCAACTGTGTGTCTGAGAAAGACCTAACAACCAGGATCTACAAGAAACTCAAACATGCTGGGGTGAAAAAAAAAAACTAAACAGCTCCATTACTAAGTGGGCAAAAGATGTGAATAAACACTTCTCAAAAAAAGACGTAGGAGGAGCCAACAGGTACATGAGAAAATGCTCACCAGTCATCAAAGAAATACAAATTAAAACTACACTGAGATACCACTAACTACAGTCAGGATGGCCATCATCAATAACTTAAAAAATAACAGATGCTGGAAAGTATGCAACAAAAAGGGAACACTTGTACACAGTTGACGGGAGTGTAAACTAGTACAGCCTCTGTGGAAAACAGTGTGGTGATTCCTAAAAGATCTAAAAATCGACCTTCCATATGATCCCACACTCCCCCTATTGGAAATATACCCAGAGGAACTCAAGTGACTCTATGAAAATGACACCTGTATACATATGTTTATTACAGTGTTGTTCACAATAGCAAGAACATGGAACTAACCATGCTGCCCTTCGATAGAAGACTGGTTAAAAAAATTTGGTACATATACACAATGGAATATTACACAACCATAAAGAAGGACAAAAATCATGAACATCACAGCAACCTGGATGGACTTAGAGTATATAATGCTGAACAATCTATCACAGAAACAAAGAACTGAGAATCACATATTCTCACTCATAAGTGGAACTTAAACAATTATCATAATACTATAAGAAAAAGATTGGCAGTAGTGGGAAACTGTCTGGGGAGTGGGGGATGCAAGATTGGCAGTAGTGGCAAGCTTCTGGGGGAGGGAGGGGCATACCACATCAACAAGGGTACCTGCATAATGAACATTTGTATACCTAACCCTAAGTTGTACCCCACATCTTTAAAAATAAAAAAAGAAAATAAATAGATAGCTAGATAAAGTAAAAAAAAAGAAAAGAAAAGAAAATGAGAATAGTAAACCTTAGCTCATTGGATTATTGTGAGGATTAGGTGAGACTATCCAGCCCATATTAAGTGCTCACTGAATGCTGCTGCTGTGTCTCCTGTGCATTTTCCTCTTCTCCCTTCCTTCTTGTTCTCTCACTTTCCACCCCCATATTCTTCTTCTGCCATCTCTCACTCTTTCTTTCCCTACATTACCTGGGTACCTGGAATAGTGCCCTTGTGATGCCGTTCACCCCTATCTACAGGATGAATTGGTATGTCCTGCCCAGTCCTGCATGGTCTGTTGTCCAGGGGAAGCTGAGAGGAACACTGAGGTGTAGAGTTTCCCTGGCAAAGGGATTTTCTCAACATGATTGTTTCTTTACCTGGTGTTCTGCTCACCTGCTCATGCCATTCTTAGTATTATACTCTAACCAGAGGAGAGGGCAAGATCAAACCAAACTTCAAAAATAAAACTTACCTCTTTAGCTTCTGGAATTTTTTTCTTCAAGGTTTTCTTTGAATTAATTATTATTATTATTTGCATAATAGTGTCTGACACCTGAGGAGGAACACTTAGTACCTTATTCGAAAGATGAATAGCTTCTTAGTCATTTCTTAAATAACTTTTTTTTTTTTTGAGTTGGAGTCTCACTCTGTCACCCAGACTGGAGTGCAGTGGCTGCTCTGGGCGGTCCTGCCACCTCAGCCTTCCAAGTAACTGGAACTACAACTGTGCGCTATCACGCCCAGCTAATTTTTTGATTTATTGTAGAGATGAGGTCTCGCCAAGTTGCCCAGGTGGGTCTTGAACCCGTGGGCTCAGGCAATCCACTCACCTCAGCTTCCCAAAGCACGGGATTACAGGCTGAGCCACCGAGCCCGACTTAAATAACTTTTTTTAAAAAGGAAACCAAATCAATAATGAAATATGGAGGGTTGGACCAAGGTTGGAGACAGTCTTTCCTTTTCATCTGGAACAGTTAAAGGAAAAGGGCAGGTTGCAGGACTCCAGAGTTGACTGAAGGGAGTTTCCAAGTACAGCTTTTGAGACAGGAGGTAGATTTTCTGTAGGCAAATTTAAAGATGAGTGGACCAGGAAGAGAACACTAAGTTTTTGTAAAAGAGAACTTGCCCTAAAACACAAATAAGAGAAACTGGAAGCCGTAGGAGAAAATTTGGCAAAAACAGAAGCAAAAAAAGGTAACATGGTGTATCTAAATTAGATAACGATTTCTGCTTTCTTTTGACATAAACTCACTTACATCATCCCCTTTGAATTTCCTATAACCCTGTGGGACTAGTATTGTCCGTATTTTACAAATAAGAAAAGTGAAGCTCGTAGAGGTCAACAGTGAAGGTTGGAACCAAACTTATTCATAAGAGATAACTTGACCGGTAGATTTTGTTGGTTAAAGTTAAGCTGAATTTTACCCTACATTTAAAAAAAAATTTTTTTTTAGTTTCCCTTTTCTATCCTGACTAGCCTATCTATCTATTATCTATTATTTATCTATCATATATGTAAAATATGTATATATAATACGTATATGTATATGCAAAATTATACATTACAAACTATCTCTAGGCAGTCCTCATGGGCAGCAAAACTGGTCACTTATACACTATTGTCTCAAATACTACACTTGTTTGCTTGCCATGGCTGAAATCCTGACAAATGCGGTCCCAAATTGTGGAGAAACCAAGGTCTTACCTCTGAATGTTGTATTACAAGCTAACATTTATCATGTGTTTACTGTGTGCCAGTCACAGCAGTGTGACTGTTATTGCACATTTTCTGTGCATTTACAATTATTTAATCCTCCAATAATCCTAAGAGATGGGTATTATTACCATCTCCATTTTCCAGATGAGGAAAAGGAAGCACAGAGAGGTTAAATGCATTTTCCAAGCACTCACAAATAGGAAGCAGGGCTGGTGCCATTTAACACCAGGCCTTCTTGTTAAGAGCATGCAGTCTTCACTCACTTAGCTCTTTCCTATTAAACCGGAGGGCTGGTGAATTTATCAGGTCAGCTCATTGGCATCCTGATCCTGAGAGGAAAGCACTTAGGCTTGCAGTGGTGTGAGCAGATCAAGGTAGTACAGATCAAGGCAATGGAAGATGACTTGAGTTTGCTGGCCACAGGGAATGGACGGGTGTCAGGTGCGAATAAGGTACAAGTATTTTCAGAAAGCAGCACAGATCAACAAACTCTAAATCCACCCTTCTCAGTTTTTCCTAGGACCAGGGTAAATATGTATTCAATTTATTTTGTTTGTCTCCCTGGATACACACTGGAGTTCCAGGATATAAATGGAGGAAAGCCTTAGAACAGCAGTCTGGTTGGAAGAATATTTTGGGGAATTTACTTGAAGCCACAATTGCAAGTGCACCATTCTAGCCTTAAACATTTTTAGGGTTGCTTTGGAGGGTTATAGAGATGATCAAGGAGGCAAAAGCCCCTTCCACCTCTGCCTGTCAATACTATTCCAATTTTTTTCCTTTCCAGAATATATTCCTGGCTTTGTTAGAAGAAAGTAGTGATGTGTTGCATACTTTCAATAAAAAATGATTTACTTCCATTACATGTGAGTTTGTAGAAGCATTCCACGACCTTGCACAATCTTCAGCAGCATGGAATCGAGCCCTTTATATTATCTATTTAAGTCTTTAAATTTGGTATTTAGGTTAAATCCAAAATATGGTTCTTAGCATTATTCCAAGGTCACTATTCACGATGGAAAAAATGTTAAAAGCATAGAAGTGATGCATGAAAAATCCATTATTAAGAGTGGCACCCCCTTATCTACAATAGCAGTTACTTTAACACGATTTCCTTGCATTGTAGTGACATACTATTGCCATCATCACTAAAGCTCCATTAATGTTTCCATTATATCTCTCTATTCAGCGTTTCTACCAGTTTTAATTCAATGTATTCCTGGGCTAAACTTTGGTTTATGGTAATCTCAGTTTTAAAACTTCCCCGAAGAAATTAAAAACATATGAATGAAAATGTGCAGCCCATCCTGTTTCATGTGTACAGGGGGGCAAAACGCCTTCTTGTTTGGGAGATTTGAGTGGGAAATAGATTTTTGTCTTTTAATCAGTTGTGACCGGTATTATAATGCCATTAATGCAAAACCATACTGAACTAATTAAGAACCAGAGAACTGGAAAGGATCCTAGGAGGTCTCCAATAGGCAAGGATATATCAAAACTTCCCAGACAAATGGGTTACAATGTCCAAAGAGCCCTGGGAAATCCATCCTGCAATTGTTATTGCTAACTTGTTCCATTGTTTAACAACCCCTACTGTCAGGAATTTTTTCCTTATGTTTAACTCAAATCCTTGCAGTTTAAGCCAATTTCCCGCTGCTTTTAGGGGAAATGACAAACAGCTGTTTGACATCATAGGGATCATAACTTCGTTTACTTTATACACACAACTATTGGACCCCTAAAATGTGCAGTCCTTCCAATAGAACATTTTATTCCTGGTTCCGGTTTTAAAACTCAGGATCATTGTCTCTATTTTCTTAAGTGTTGGAGTCCCATAATAGGCCTTAATCTAATAATTTCCTGGCATTAATCTGTCCTGCACATTACTGCAGAAATATCTCATGATTTTTATATGTTCAATTAAATTTTTCAGTACTTTTCTTGTTCTGGGAAATAAAATTGTTATTTCACTTGAAATTGCACGTGAACTTCAGATCATTCTCTGCCTCATTTGTGAGAAGCTGTCTGGTTCCAAAATGTACAGATCTGAACGCAGAGACATGATTCAAACCCAGGTTTCTCTGATTTCAAAGCCCTTCCCACTGACCTGTGCTGATACTCCAATTTCTATTTAAGAGAAATTTATATAGAAATATAAATATACTTAGCAAGGGGGACATGACTCGTCTTCAAGATGCATTTGCTTAGCAAGTATGTGACTTTTATACAGATTTAGCATTTTCTTTGATAGGACTGGGAAAATAATTGAAATTACAGGGTATACTGTGGGGGAAACAAAAGCTCTTCAAACTTCCTTTGGTGCTACCACTAGTTTTACTCTACAAACCTAAAAGAAATCTGGTGCCCCTAAAATGCCCAGCAGTGATAGTAATTGTTTGAGAAATAAGAAGTGTCTAGCCATTTCCTATGGCACAGAGAGGTTAAGGAACTTACTCATGGTTTCAAAGCCAGTAAATGGTGCAGCTAGAATCTGAATTCAACCAGCCTGACTTGATAGTCTATGTTCTTAACTACTTTGCTGTGTTGCCTCCATATGTTATATATATGTGGACAAGCGAGGGCAAGTCAAACAAGGCCAGTGCCAGTCTTTAGGGTAGCTCAAAATTTTAGGGCATTTCAGTGCCATGTCATGAACTATTATGAGAGAAGTCCAATGTGGTCCTGTATCAGGACAGAAACTACTTTTTTATGGTCTCACAACAGAGCAAGCTAGAAAAGAGCCAAAACTTTAGGCATGAAATGCAACATTCTAGAGGAATAGAAGAGGAAAATGGGCCACTCAGAGATGGGCTGTTAAGGAAAAAGGGGAACATAGGTGGAAGAAACATTGACTTGGAAACTAATTAGGTGGCATAGCCCGTTTGCCATATCAACTTTTGAATGACTTTCCTGCTTAACTACAACTTGGGTGGAGTATGTTCTTAACACACAAGAGCTGATAAATGCATCCAGGCTCACTCAGAGATAAATATTTAGTGCCTGGACACCAGTCTCTTTCCTTGGCCAAAATCTTCATTTTATTACTGAGAACATATGTGGGGCTTATCAAATGTATGATCTTACAAAGTTAGCACGAAAACTGACCACACAGGCTGGGACAATGGGCTAAATTTTCCAAGAGCATATTCTATAAAGAAAATATGAACCTGGGCTTAATGAAAAAGTAAAGTCAACTGATGTATCAAAGCAGGAGGGAGAGGTCAACAAGCATCAGAATGATCAGAAAATATGCAGGGTCTAAACTTTACCCTAAACTCAGACGGAGCCATTGATGGGAAAAATTGTTAAGGGAAGAAAAATAAAATTGAAAAAATTGGATAAAAGAAAAATAAGGTTCTGAATGTATACTTAATAAAGGCCCTAATGGGGAGCCAACTGGGTTCTAGGCAGTTCTTCCTTTCTACCAAGGACAACTGGGGGTGGGGCTGGCAAGCCATCTTCAAATACTAGAAGGGTGGACACCTGGGAGAGATGCTGTCTAGTATTTGACTTCACACGTGTGACATCACAACAGTGACTGTCCTAACTGCGTGATTAGGGGCATATGTTGGTTGTGTTGCTAGTAATTGGTTAGTAACATATTGGTTATCTATGCTAATGTCTTTCACATTTTCTGGACATTGCTTTTCTAAAGTGAGAGAGGAATAAAATGCAGTGGGAACTACTCCAAACTAGCAGTAGATTTATTTTTTTTACATAATAACTGACTTTCACTAATGTTCTATCAATGTCATAATTACCCACACGATTGGAGTAGGTGATAGGATGGGGCCTAGTAAGATGTCAGTAGTATGAAATGCTGGGTAAAAAAGCAGACTTCGTTCCTGAGCGTGGAGTGTTGAGGGCCATGACGCATGCAGTGACGTGCAATATGGTTGGTTTGCAGGTGTTAAAGAAAAATCTAAGACAAGTTAAATTTAACAAAGTTTATCTGAGCCAGAAAAGGATTTCAGAGCTGGGCAGCATTCCAAAGAGAAGATGGTTCAGAACGCCCCCATCTCCAGCATGGTAAGTTATCTTTATAACCAGAAAAACAATAAATGGAATACTGAGATTACCCGATTGGTGCACTTCCGTGTTTGCCTTCTTTGGGTATAATTTGGCATCTTTCAGCCAGAGATTGGCTATGGATTTGACTCTTATGAATGACTGAGACTCAGTTGCTTAGTAATAAAGGTTCAGGGGGTATGCCCCCAAAATGGAATTTATTTATAAAAGACAATAATTTATTTATAAAAGAGAATTCCATTTTTTGGGTGTCCCCTGCCTTGTATATTTCTTGGTTAGTTTACAGTTTGTTTACTTGTCAAGATAGGGTGCAATTTACCATATACTGAGGCCATTTGGGGCCAAACTTTTTGTTGCCCAAGTACGGCAGGCTTATCTCACTGAGACTTGTGAACACTCTTTTCAAGACATTCAGATGTAGCATTTTGTCTTTGTCTGGATCTACCTCCATGGGAATGGCCATCATCTCCATCTGAGACTCAGTTGTCATTCTGGGATCTCTCTGCATTGTTTTCGGGAGTTCTCTTTGCTCCACTGCTATGTTGGATCTTGTTTTCTCTCTCACATCTTCCTCTTTCTTGGTTTATTTCTCAGTTTGGTGGTTCACATCTAGTAGTTTTCTGAGCAAGAGTGTAGGAGGAAACATGTTTTTGAGACCTAGCATCCTAAAAATATTTATATTCATTCTTATAACTATTTTTTGTTGTTGTTAAGTTTGGCAAGACATAGAATTTGGGGATACAATTGTTTTTCTCTCTAATGTTGAAGACATTATTCTATTGTTTTCTAACTTCTAGTCCAAAGTCATTCTATTGCTGGTTCTTAATGTATGACCCATAATCTGCCATCCTCAGATGGCAGGATCTTACCTTTGTCATCAGCATTCTGAAATTTCATGATGATGTGCCCTGTATGGGTCTGTTTTCATCTCTTATATTTGACAATCAATGGGCCCTTTCTATGTGGAACCAACAACCTTCAGGTCTAATAATTTCTCCTGAATTATTTCATCAATGATTTCTTCCCTTTTATGTTTGCTTATTCCAGAAACTCCTGTTTTTCAGATACTGAAGGTTGTAGATTGGTCTTGTATATTCAAAGCTTTTTTCCATTTCTTAGACTCTGTTTACTCTTTAAGATTCATTTATCTTTAACTTCTAACCTTACTATGGAGTATTTTCCTCCCTGCTGTTATGCTTTTAATTTCTAAAAGATTTTAGTTTTAGTTTGTTTTTTAAAAGTTTCCTCATCAACAAACGTACTTGCATAATGAGCATTTGTATACTTAACCCTGGATTGTATCCCACATCTTTAAAATTAAAAATTAAAAAAAGTGATATCCGTTGTTGGCTCATTGTTGCATTCTTTCTCTTGGGGAAACTCATGGGGATATGAATGATAGTTTATTTGACTATTCTGTCCTTTCAAGTTGCCTTTCATGTTTGTATGTTGTCATCTCTGTCTTCTATGTTAGAGATTTTCTCAGTTTTATAATCTTCCTTTGTTTTCTTGTATTTAAAAGAGGAAGTTCTAAAAACTGATTGGAACTTTCCTTTTGGGAGCTTAACTTTCATGTGATGTGACAGCACCAGTTAGTTGGAGAATCTACAATCTTAGAATTGTTCAGTCTTTCCATTTGGGAGAAGGTGTATCCCATAGGAATATGTTTTTTAATTGGTTTCCTGGAAGTCAAACTGCCAGAGTTCTAGAGACATAAGAGAAGGGCCAGGAGGGGGGGGGAACAGGAGTGAGAGCTTTGGGTCTTAAAACAACCAGTATCTGAATTCCCCTGGTTTTCATATGATACAACACAAAGACTTTATTTCACCCTCTTCAAAGACTGAAGCTCTGATTTTTTGCCTACTACGGGAGGAGTTTGCCCTGGTATGCAGAAAGAAGGAGGTATTTAGGTTTCTGACTTCTTTTTAACACATTTTTTATTTAATTCTACTTTTTTTTAGCTGTTCTCATTTACAGATATTTCCAAAGTTATGTAAAAACACCAATTCCTCAGTCTTTTGGAATGTGCCACCAGTTTTTTGCTTTCCTCATGCTATATGAGAATTCTGAAATCAGCTAAGCAATTTCCACTTTTTCATCTGCCTTTCAGCTTTGAAAAATTTGCTGCTAGCAAATCACCTTCAGTTCTTTCTGCCTGCGTGGATTTTAAAAAAATCTACAAAGATAGTTTAACATTTTTCTTTATTGTTCATTAATGGGAACAGATGCATATATTAAGTTCAGTGTCTTTGCCCTGAAGTCCACTGCAGCTTATTCACTTTTTTAAGTTTATGAGGTCAGAAATTAGAAGATGAGACAGAGAGAGACAGAGAGAGAGAGAGAGAGAGAGAGAGACTGATGATACTCACTGACACTCAATCTCAACTCCTGGTAGCTTATCATTTAAGGAATTGAAATTTTATTGCAAAAGAGAGTTTGAATGAACCATTGTCCTTCAATTTAGGGAAAACACAATAGTTACCAGTTTCTCAGTGGAAGGTTTCTCTAGAAGATTTGGATTTCTTGTGCTGGAAAAATCCATTGGAAGAATGACATCAGGAAGATGGTAAAATAGGAAATCTGAGGCTCCATTCCCACCCACAGAAAGCTCAACTAGCAACTGTCACAAAGTAGAATATCTGTTTTGAAAACCCCAACACCTGGAAACAGCCTGACACACCTGTATGGAATGCAGAACTAAATAAAATCTGAATTCAAATGGTAAATGAATAGTCTCACTCCAACCATGTTGTTCCCCCCCACACCCTCCAAGTTGGACAATGCCAGATGAAAAAGATGTCCCTGGGCTGACAATTTTTAAAGGGGAAAAAGAGAACCAGGAGCAGTCACTTGGAGAAACTTTTCAGGAAGCCCTGGTCTCACTCAATGGGAATACTAGGGGAAATGGCATGGCTTGACCAACCAAAGGTCAAGTAGAAACATATAAAGTGACCAGTATGAGGAACTTGGTGGTACTTTTATGTTCCTGCCAGCTGCAGTGCTTGATTAGAGAGCTATCAACTCAGTGTTCTTGTCCTCAGCCGGGTGGCTGTGCCCAACCCAGCAAAAGAGTCACACAAACTTGTGCAGCCTAAACCACTGAGGCATTCATAAGCATCGGAATGCTGAATAAACTGAATGGAGACTACACTACTGTGCTCACCAGGAATGAAAGCCAGCACATCCTGCCAAATGGACAACTGAGGACAAATATGCAGATTAAACTTCAACTGTACCGAAACCACTTATGTATGCAATCCTGACTTGTACCCCACAACTTTAAAATAAAATTTTAAAAAATTTTCCTATAATAGCCACTCATTATACTGGAAGAAGCAATCATTCCACCAGATGCACAGATATTAATGCAGGGGCACAAGAAATAAGAAAATGCAAGAAAACTTGATACCAGCAAGGAAACACAGTAACTCTAGTAAATGATTCCAAAAAAATGCAAATGTATGAATTGCCTGAAAAGAAATTCAAGTAGTAATCTTAAGGAAGTGGAGTGAGATACAAGTGAATACAGATAGAACATTTAACATAATCATGAAAGTAATTTATTATTTAAATGGAAAACTCAACAATAAGGTCGATATCATTAAAAAAAACCCCAGAAATCCTAGAGCTGAAGACTTCAATGAATAAAGTATAGAAATAAAGTTGAGAGCTTCAACACAGACTAGATAAAGTAGGTGAAAGAATTTCTGAACTTGAAGACACATCTTTTGAAATAACCCAATCAGAGAAAAAGAAAAAAAGAAAGAAGAAAAAAGAGCAAAGAAAGCCTATGAGACCTATGGGACATCATTAAGTAAACAAATATTCACATTAAGGAAATTTAAGAGTAAGAAGAGATGGAGAAAGGCACAAAAAGCTTATTTAACAAAATAATAGCTGAAAACTTTGCAAGTCATGAAAGTTAAATGAACATCCAGATCTAAGAAGTTCAGAAGTCCTCAGATACATCAACCCAAAGAAGTCCTCTTTGAGGTACATCATAAACTGTCAAAAGTCAAAGACAAAGAAAGGATTCTAAAAGTAGCAAGAGAAAAAGCATCAAGTCACCTAGAAATGAATGCCCACTAGACTATCGGCAAATTTCTCAGCAGAAACCTTGCAGGCCTGGAGAGAATGGGGTGATATATTCAAAAAGTACTGAAAGAAAAACAACTATCAGTCAATAATACTATGCCTAGCAAAGCTATTCTTTGGAAATGGAGGAGTAAGTCTTCCCCAGTCAAGCAAAAACAGAATTTATCGTCACTAGACTGGTCTTCCAAGAAATGCTTAAAAATGAACTTTGGAAACTATACAAATACATAAAAATTAAACAACTTAAACCACCCCAAAAATGGGCCAATTAAAAATAAAATTAAAAAACTTCTTGAGGCAAATGAAAATAGAAACACAGCATCCCAAAGCATATGGGATCGAATAAATGCAGTTTTTTTTTTAAAATTTATTTTAAAGATGTGGGGTACAATTCATGATTAGGTATATAAACATTGATTATGCAGGTGCCCTTGTTGATGAGGTGTGCTCCTTCCTCCCCTAGCAGTTTCCCTCAACTGCCAATCCCACCTCCCCTCCCCTGATTGTTTCTCATTACTGCCAATCCTTTTCTTATTGTATTATGATAATTGTTCAAGGTCTGCTTATGACTGAGAACATATGGTACTCTGTTCTTTGTTTCTGTGATAGATCATTGAGTATGATAGACTCTAAATCCACCCAAGTTGCTGCAAAGTTCATATGTTTGTCATTCTTTATGGCTGCATAATTTTCCATTGTGTATATGTACCACATTTTTTTTTTTTATCCAGTCCAGCTTCAATGGGCAGCATGGTTGGTTCCATGTTTTTGCTATTGTGAATAGAGCAAATGCAGTTCTAAGAGGGAAATTTATTTAAATAAATATGTACATCAAAAAATTAGAGAGATCTCAAATAAACAACCTAACATTACTACTCAAGGAGTTAGAGAAATAAGAACAGACTAGACCCAAAAATAGTAGAAGAGAATAAGTAATAAAGATCAAAGTAGGAATAAATAAAATGGAGACCAAAAATATCAAAAGATCAACAAAATGAGAAATCTTTAACTTGACTAAAAAAGAGAAAGGATTCAGCCGGGCTCGGTGGCTCAGCCTGTAATCCCGCGCCTTTGGGAGGCTGAGGTGAGTGGATTGCCTGAACCCGCGGGTTCAAGACCCGCCTGGGCAGTGAGACCTCATCTCTACAATAAATCAAAAAATCAGCCGGGCGTGGTAGCGCATGCCTGTAATTCCGGCTACTCGGAAGGCTGAGGCAGAAGGATTGCCGGAGCCCAGCAGGTCGAGGCTGCGGTGGCCGGGAGCGGCCACTGCACTCCAGTCTGGGTGACAGAGTGAGACACCAACTCAAAAAAAAAAAAAAAAAAAAAAGAGAAAGGATTCAAATAAGTAAAATCAGAGATGATTAAGAAGACATTATAACTGATACAACAAAAATACAATATATCATAAGAGACTATATATGAGCAACATATATACCAACAAGTTGAAAAACATAGAAGAAATTGATAATTTCTGAACACAGGCAACCTACCAACATTGAGTTTTAAGAAATAGAAAATCTGAACAGATATAGCAAATAATGGATTGATCAGTGAAAATAGTCTCCCATCAAAGAAAGTTCAGACCTGATTGATGACTTCTACCAA